>NC_084735.1:39720870-39890870 GCF_033978785.1 Entelurus aequoreus
TGACTGACCCATCTGACTGTTTTGTTGACATTCCCTTTAGCGCAGCTCTATCTAATGGATTCATAACGTAACCCCAGCCTCTACTGTAGCATCTATTCTATGCGCCTTATAATGCGGTGCGCCTTATAATGCAGTGTGCCTTATATATGAACAAAGTTTTAAAATATCCATTCATTGAAGTTGCGCCTTATAATCCGGTGCGCCTTATAGTGCTTTTTGAAAATACGGTAATATAATGTATTGTAACGTCCAGAAGAAAACAAAGTCTGACTTTCTTTTACGCTATTATTGCCAATTTTATGCTAACAATGGGCCCAATTCCAACAATTAATTCCTCCTTGCACATACGCCTGTCTCCGTGCTTCACTCCTAGTTACACAACACTTGTTCATTCTCTGCCGACACGGTGTGTTCACAGACACAGACCATGGGAAAAATTACCATCATAACACACTAACATAAACAATAACACCAGCAGGTAGTTACAGTGTTATGGCTATACATAGTTTATTTTATGCGCAGTTTTAACTAATGATGCACCAACATTTTTTGCCGGAAAAAGACACTTTAATCCCTGGAACAGTGCTCCCGAAATCGATGTTGTGATTACGTAAGCTATACGCACTTGGTTGTCTGGAGCGAAGGCAGCGTGTCCGCGCTTTGGACGTACATTAATATATTCAGCATATACCCATGGACAGCAATCTTCACAATTTAAGATGACACTGGCAGCTTTGAATGAGAGAAAGGCTCCAAGCAACGCGAAGCAAGTGTGACGTCAGGCTCGCTTTTCGTCACGGACAAAATCTAAACAGAGTTATTAAAACACGAGTACAGTCGTCAATACCACCAAATATACATACTAGATTTGTTGCCAGTCCTTTTTATTAAAGAAAGAGTTACTAAAAGGATTACAGACATTTAAAAAAATAATAATCTAACTTTCCCAATATCATATCATCATGATATCATGATCTCTTAAAAATCTGAAGTAGATTGAACCATCTCATGTTTTCACTACAACAGGAATGCCAGTAGAGCTCATCGGTGCACTGGGATATTTTTTTTTCTTTTTTCGGTGAAGGTAGTGGAAAGAGCCCACACAGGCACAGATATAGTAAGCTGGAGCTACACACTGAGCTAAACAAGATGGATGAGCTCAGAGTCTACGAAACATCCAAGCAAGGCAAAATGAAATATTGCATTCCAGTTCTGAAAAAATGGCTTAACTGCATCATTTCCGACACTACCGGAGAACGCTTGCAAGCAGATCACTGCACAACACATAATGCTGACTTTGTGTGTGCAACTGGTGCTGACAGACTTTGCAAACACACACTTGAGCAAAATGACTGACTCGACACTGTATCACATGCTAACAAACTTTGTGTGGTAGGGCACCAACTGCCTGATTTGGCAAAAAAAAGCTTCTCTCTCTCATGTTTATTTTTTTACTAAATTCCCTTCAACAATCTATCATATAACCAGTGTTGGGCATGCGTAGCTTTACTACATTTCTCAGTAGCTTGGCAGTAGCTTTGCTACTTTTTAAACGAGTAGCGATTTTCGTAGCTTGGCTATTTTTAGACCCATGTAGAGGGTAGCTGCGCTACAAAGTTACAAAGTTACAAACTACAAACGAATAGAGAGGGAGAAGAGAAGGAGAAAAGAAAGAGAGAAATGGTCTGCACAGATCCTGGGGCAGGCGACAAAAAAATACAGAAAAAAATCCATGATGATTGGTTGGTTTAGTATGATGAGTCACGATTGGTTAAGGTTAGGGCAAAACATTACAGACAGGCCAATCGGAGGCAAGATAAGGCGGGTCATCAAACCAGGAAGATAATTTATAAGAGACACGCCCATTCCAAATGACGACGAGGGAGTTGGATAAAAGAAGAGAGAACATTCAAGAGTAACTTGTAGCTTAGCTTGCTACATTTTCTAAGTAACTTGCCCACTACTGTATATAACACAGGCAAATGAAGTCCTTTGTTGTTCGGGATGCGTGCCAAATTCAGTACTGACCAAATTCCGTCGATACTACCAGGCACCAATTTACGTAAAATTAAACAGTATCCTTTTCTGATACCTTTGACGCACGTGATGCTACGTCTAGATGCAGACCTCAAACTAGCTCAAGCTCTTGACGGAGAAAAAAAGCACTCAGTGTGTACTCTGCCGGACTGCCTCTAGGGCAGTGGCGTGCGGTGAGGTTCATGTCTGGTGAGGCACGGACTTCATCACAGTCAGATTTACAAACATATGAACCCTAAAGAGTATCTTATTCACCATTTGATTGGCAGCAGTTAATGGGTTATGTTTAAAAGCCATACCAGCATTCTTCCCTGCTTGGCACTCAGCATCAAGGGTTGGAATTGGGGGCTAAATCACCAAAAATTATTCCCAGGCACGGCGCCGCTGCTGCCCACTGCTCCCCTCACCTCCCAGGGGGTGAGCAAGGGGATGGGTCAAATGCAGAGGACAAATTTCACCACACCTAGTGTGTGTGTGACAATCATTGGTACTTTAACTTTACACTTACAAACTGTAGCACACAAAAAAGCACATTTAATAAAAAAAAAACGTTATTATGGTCTTACCTTTACTTATAAGTGCGGGAGCAGTGGTGTTCATGTTGAAAGAGTCGTGAATGAATGAAATATGAAATCCGCGCAGCAGTCTGCAAGTTTACCTAATGTTGTGTCCCTGATCACGGCCGCGCGAGCATTGTTGTTTTTGCACTTTTTGGCTTCTTGTTAAGTGACTTTTTTTGGGTGGATTCGGTCTTGCACGTGGAGGGTTTGGGTGTGGGATTTGGTTGGTGTGGCGCTCCCGTCGGGCGGTGCATTCTGCGGCGGAGGTGCTTGGCACCAGGAGGCGGGGTCATGAGACGAGCCTCCAGTTTTATGATCGTTCAGCACAAGAAATACGTTACACACATACAGTTGTTGACAAAATACACTGTACATTATATACCTCAGCTAACTAAATTATGGAAATGTATAATATAATTCATATAGCAATACAGTATCACTGCACAGCAGGCCAGCAGTTAGCCGAGTCATTGCGCACAATCCATGTTGAGGCACAACGCAGTGACGTGCCTCAACTGGCTGCTGATCACCGCACCGTCTCTTCTCAGTATTTGAACGGCAAATGTGAAAATAAAAATAAAAATAATCTAAAACTGGGGAAGTTAAATGGAAAATAACTTTAGTATAATCACTGGATACATATAACAATTGATTTTTTTTTTTTCTTTTTACTTTTTTTTTTCTTTCCATGATGGCAGGGGAGGCCGTGCCTCCCCTGCCTCTATTGACTGCATGCCACTGCTCTAGGGTAAAGTTGCAATTTACCAAACCACAAAGTAAACATGCCAGACAGAAAGTGCTCGGCACCAATGCCCCACTTGTTCTAGCTCGATGACAACTTTTATTGTATATGCCATATACACGCTACTGATTAGCAACATAGATTTTACTTGGCAATTTCAACACCTACAAATGTGTAAATGAAAACTACAACTTTGCACAGTAAAATCAAACAGATGGTGTGTAATAAATACAATACTGCAACATGGGCTCCCCCGACCTCCACAAGGTCTGCAGAGTTACTGCAGGGTGGTCGTGAAATTTTTGGTTAGATTTTTTAAATATATTTATTGTCACAATTTTTACCCAAATGTAAATGTCTTTTAATACAAATGAACAACACAACACAGCATGCTGTGGTCTAGCTTAGGAATGGCAGTTACATGACCACATGGTATATTGAGCAGGTTTAAAATAAAAACATACATAAATAATTATATTATATCCATATAAGTGTCACGACTGGGTTCTTGGGTTTTGCTTCTCCGGAAGGCAAAGGAAAATTGGCCCGTGCGAGGCGTGAATTTAAATACATGTTTATTTAACAATAAAAAAGGAATAAACAAAAGGCGCTCACAGTGGAGGTAGAAAACTTGGCTATACAAAACAAAAGACTTGCACGAGGGCGGAAATACAAAACTTGGGTAGAAACACAAAACTTGCACAAAGGCAGAAACTATGAACAATAAAACAAAAACACTAACTGTGGCATAGATGAACAAAACTTACTTGGCAAAGAACTGTGACATGACATGAAGTGGAGGGATCAAAAAGTGCGAGGACGCCAGGACGAACAACAGAAACAGACAGATTTAAATAGTGACGTGATCAGAGAAAACAGGTGCGTGACTCGAAACGTGAAACAGGTGCGTGACAAGACAGGTGAAAACTAATGGGTGACCAAGGAAACCAAACCAAACAAGGAAGTGCAACCAGGAACTAAAAAGAGTCCAAAAAACAAACACATGGCCAAAACAAAAACATGAACAGACATGACGCATGACCAAAACAAAAACATGAACAGACATGACAATAAGCATTTAACATACCTAGCGATCAGCAGCCCGAGCTGCCCGCGGCTAATTAGTACACTAGTTGCCATCAACTACTGTTGTATTAGAATATCTTATATTGTACAACAACAATGTACCTTTAGGACCAGTTTGATTTAAAAGGCAAGTATATACAGGACATACAAGTACGGGGTCCCTGCGCCATTTCTCCCTTTAGTTTGGGGGTTCTTGGCCTGGAAAATGTTGAAAATCCTTGATTTACAGTACAAACACTTTCTAGAACACAACAAAAGACAAGGTTTGCACATTTAGTTTAATGGCAAAGACTACTACCTGATTACTTCAACACACCGTAACCTATAGACTACTGCTATCTAACATATTTGATTTGTAACTGCATGCCTAATCTATATAATACCTGCAGATTAGACTCAGAAGTGTACGAAAACAAAATGTAACAACTGGACAGCACAGTTATCAGTATCAGCCCTAGAGAGTTATCACGCCTCAAAATGTTGTAAGCATTAGATCCCGCCCTCCTCTAGCTTTTAGCACGTAAACTATGCCCTATCCAACACGTACACAAAGACATCAAATATATATATATATATATATATATATATATATATATATATATATATATATATATATATATATATATATATGTTGGCAGAAATTGACAAATGAAAAGTCTGCCTTATGGAAATATCAAGTTCAAAGTCATGGCAAGTTGTTCTCCCGACAAGAAAGGACTCTTTTTCACCGTGAGAAGAGGCGGCATCCCTGCAACAAACGCCTGCTGCGCGTGTCATTCTAGAGGTGGGTAGTGCTTCACTTCCGTGTTCAGATTACGGTTAGGGTGGAGTGAAATAACATAACATTTAGATTGTTACTGTGACTGCTTTCGTAAGTAAGATGACATAAAAGTTCAACAGAAATGAAAGACGGTTGGCAGAATGTCGTAAAAATACTTTTTTTTCATTGCAAACAGTCGATCCAACGTTAAGACATTTTAAGACACAATCACACACTTTTCTGGCTTCAAAATAAAAGTGCTAAGCTATACATCCGGTGTAACTACATTTAGGGTTTCTCCTCAATGTACAGCTTCAAATTAGCCGCCACACCTAACAAGATAGAGTAATATAATGTATTGTAGCATCCATATATATATATCAATAATGACACAGACAACGATAAACTGGAATGTTGAATGGCCAAAAATTGCTATCATAAATAAATTAGCTATCATAGAGCAGTTCTCAATGAAATGTTGGTAATATATTACCATGCCAAGGAACGAGCACAACTTATCAACTGAAGGTGTGACACCATCACTGTCCATCATGTCGGACTCACTCACGCTCACAATGGCCCGCACCTTGTCTGAATCAGTGGATATCCCCTCCTAAGAAACCACATGCCCCAAAAACTTTACAGATCTCCGCAATAATTTACATTTAGCCGGAGAGAGATTTTCAGGTTGTGCTGCTGCAAACGCTTGAAAACTAGCTCCAGCCTTTCCAGACTCTGCTGCTCCGTCCTGCCAAATACCAACACGTCGTCAAGGTAGCAAAGCAGAGACATGAAGTTCTGATCACCAAAGATGGTGAGTAGGGATGTCCGATAATGGCTTTTTTGCCGATATCCGATATTCCGATATTGTCCAACTCTTAATTACCGATACCGATATCAACCGATACCGATATATACAGTCGTGGAATTAACACATTATTATGCCTAATTTGGACAACCAGGTATGGTGAAAATAAGGTCCTTTTAAAAAAAAATAAAACAATAAAATAAGATAAATAAATTAAAAACATTTTCTTGAATAAAAAAGAAAGTAAAACAATATAAAAAAAGTTACATAGAAACTAGTAATTAATGAAAATGAGTAAAATTAACTGTTAAAGGTTAGTACTATTAGTGGACCAGCAGCACGCACAATCATGTGTGCTTATGGACTGTATCCCTTGCAGACTGTATTGATATATATTGATAGATAATGTAGGAACCAGAATATTAATAACAGAAAAAACAATCCTTTTGTGTGACTGAGTGTAAATGGGGGAGGGAAGTTTTTTGGGTTGGTGCACTAATTGTAAGTGTATCTTGTGTTTTTTATGTTGATTTAATAAAAAATAAAAACAAATATACCAATAATAAAAAAAAACGATACAGATAATTTCCGATATTACATTTTAAAGCATTTATCTCTAATGGTGAGCATCATCCTCATAAAAGTGTCTGGACTATTACAGAGGCCCTAAGGCATGCGATTCTACTCATGTAACCCCGGAGGTGACGAAAAGGCAGTATATTTCTTATCATCCTCGTGGAGTGGCACATTGTAATAGCCCGACGTCAGATCAAGCCTGCTGAAAAAGGCATTACCCCCCAGCGCCGCCAGCACGTCCGCCTGATGAGGCAGAGGGTGAGCGTCTTTGACTGTGCGGGCGTTTAACCAGCGAAAATCTGTGCACACTCTGAGGTTACCATCTTTTTTCCAACACAACACCAAAGGTGAGCGTACTCGCTACTTTACTTTCTGATTATATCCCATTCTTCCATCTCATCCAGAGTCTCTCTCAACTTCTGGTAGTGTGCCGGAGAGAGCCTCCGATAAGGCAACCTAAAGGGGCGGTCATCAGTCAGTCGAATACGGTGACAAAAGCCAGTAGCCTCCCCACAATCCAAAGTGTGTCTGGAGAACACGCTCTCGTACTTCACAATCAAATCAGTCAATTTCTCTTTCCAAGCTGGAGATATGTCACATTCATTCACTGACAACCCCCAGAGACCCAGACCCTCAAGCCTAGTATCCCCTCTTATAACACTGCCCCTCACCGAGCTCTGCGCTGTCAAACTACCATGACAGTCGTCACTGTTAACTCTCACCACATTTTGGTGAACAGTATGTTCGATACCATCATCAAAATCCTCCAATGCGATGCATGGGGAAACATCTGACACTTTTGCATTTCTTTGCAAAGTCAATGTGGATGTAGTTGGGTTGATTATTTTCACGGGGACCCAACCATCTCCCCACAAAGGAGTCATTACTCTACCGACTAGTATGTTACGGGGCACACAACATGATGAACTTGGCTCCACGATAACAGTACTGCCAACTGAGAGTATAGTCTTTTTGGGAAGGCGGCCCCACACAACATGTTCACTCATAGGCTCCAATGTTACTGCCTGTTTAAGCTTGACTGTCCCCCCTCCACCTTTCCAGATTGGCCAGAAGCCGAATGAACTCACTGGCCTCACTGGCTGCTGCGGAAAATCAGATTTGTCCACTATACGCCAATAAGCCTCATCAGACTTAAATCTTTTGATGATCGGTTTCAGAAGATTAGTGCCCACAATCATTTTGTCTACCTGTCCGTCAATAATCAGCACTGGATCAAGATAATCAGAGTCAAACAAGTCTGAGTTTCATGTCACTAATCCCCACTGGCTCTGTCTGCTTCCCACCACACCCAATGAGAACAATGTCTGTAGAGGATATTAAATCGCCACCCACTACTCCCGCCTCCCTCAACTGAGGTACAAGATCTGCGTGCAGAGAAGTGGCCATGGACCCACTATCTAACATCCCCTGAACCTTGACTTTGTCCCCTGATACCACATTGGTGAAAAACAAACTGTCACTTTCGCCTGTTCTCATTGTGTTCTGAAAAATCACTGTTATGTCTGATGGCGCTAATTCACAGCCAGCAGAAAACACTGATTGAATATCATCATCAATAGAGGGAAAACCACCTAGCCCCACATTGCCCTCCGCCAAAGAGGAGCTGTCTAGTTTTCCGAACTCTGAGGCACCCGAATGTGTGGTGACTGAGGCGGAACTGCCTGACTACAATTAGCGCCAATATGGCCTGGTAAGTAACACCTAAAGCATAACATGTTCATCCGGCAGTGCACACTGGTGCTATGGTCAGAACTGCCACACACTCTACAGTCGCGAGTGTATCTGGGTGCTCTGTTCTGCGATGAATTGTGTGCCGTACTATGAGGCGAGTCGTGTGCTAGTTGAGCATTACTAGAAAATGTACACTCAGGTAACTGCAAAACTCTGTCCATTGTGGATTTTTCCTCAGCAGAGGGTAGCTGGTTCGGCACGACTTTGGGAGCAGAAGATAAAATCCCCCCCATCTGAATATCACTGACCATCCCCTCCTGAATCGCTCCCACTGTCACCTCCTTCGTACTGACAATTGACTCCCACAAAATGTCTGCACCTTCCTGTGGTTATCAAGGTGTTCTTGTACCTCCTGGGCAGACCATTCACGAGTTGGCTTTGTTTTAAATATCAGTGCCAGTTCTTTATCAGGGCAGTTACGGGCAAACATGATAACTGCATGACGACTCAACTCCGTAACAGGCTCACCTTTACTGACTAAGCATTGCTCTGTAATTTTAGCTAATTTGTTGAGTCCAACCCAGTAGTTTAGAGGGTTTTCCCCAGCAACAGGCTGTACTGCATAGAAGTCAGCTAGGGGTAGGTCGGAGTGCACCACGTCACCAAAATGGCATCTTAACACACCATAGACTACATTAACCTCTATCGTGTCAGGATTTCTGCGCAACCATACTTTGGTGACATCCCTGGCCTTGCCTAGGAGTCTGTTTACAACCTCCCCAATACTCTCTGTCCCACTGTACCCATGTTTGGAAGTGTAGCTCCTCATTAACTCCTTCCACTCCAAGATGGAGTATTTATCTGTGCTATCCCCTCTAAAGTACGGTGGAACATTGACTTCAGAACGTAGTACCAAATTCAGCTTTGAAGCATCAATGACAGTGGTGCCACACTGGTCAGGGTGGGAGACATGCTGAGGTCGGTCAGGGCTTACAGTGGTTGTATGATCAGGGATAATATTTTGGCACAAACTGGCTTTGATATATTCTCTAATCTTGCCCCTATTGACCTAGCTAATTCAACTACCTGACTGGAAGATAACTCCAAACCAGTACTGGGTAGGTTATGAGGTGCGGGACCTACTGGTGATAGCCCTGCAGTGAAAGGCAGGGTACGAGGCCTGACCACCTCATCTCTCCGCCTCTCTTGTCTGTCCCCCTCCTCAGTAGAATGGCCTGGTTGTGATACAGGTCGACCTGGCGTGGACATTGACAGGGGAGTGTACATCTGAACACCCCAGCCCTTCCCCACACTCTTAATTGCGGCACTAGGGCTTTCCGACCCATGTACGTTAAATACTTCCATACTGGCAACCCACCCTAAATTACAGTGAAATATGCTAGCTCAGCCCAGCAACATGGAAAACACCACAATGAACCAGCCTAACACCCTTGTACCGCACCCAAGCACTGATAACACAATATGAGCAAAATAGTCCTTTTTTTTTTTTTCGTCTTTCTCTCTCTTTTTCGAAAAAAAAGAAGCAGCAAAACAAATTAAGTCTCTTGAATCAGCCAACCCACAAATGAGGATACCGTATTGCTGCAACAGCTCCGTATGGTTCAGCACACGGCGATATTCTGCTCCTCACAGCCGATCTGTAGCGTCCACGTGTCGTCCTCAAAAGCAGGAACGGCAGAAATCGCCCCCATCTGCTCTGTCTCAGGTACTGCAGCAACGGCAGTGGTCAGCTCCAGTTGAACAGTCGACGGGTCACGGCACCAATTTTGTAGTGAGTCTTATTCTGCGTTGTGTAGTTTTTTAAATAAAATACACTTCACCATGCCGTCGTGTCATTATTTATTGGTAACCTGTGTTGGAAACACGAAACAAACATACACAGGTCTCAGCTTGCTGGCGCACTGATATCTGCTCCTTCCACTTAAAAGTCCGAAGGAAGAGGAAGTAACAAAAATTCATTCATATAAAAATAATAATAAAATTAAATTACATGAACAAAAACGTGTTATCACAAAAAAATTATAATAATGCACAAATCCACATACCTGTGTTGGAAACACGAAACACACATACACAGGTCTCAGCTTTCTGGCGGACTGATATCTGCTCCTGTGTGGTGTAAATACCATGCGTAAATGAGACCAAACAATTCACACAGTCGACGCTCTACTTCGAAATAAACGAAATTGTGCAGAAAAATGACTTAAAACAACACATCACTTATACCCACAACATTATTGGGTTAACTTTCAAAGAATCTAGGAACGTTTAGGAAGAATATTTACAATATCAGAATCAGAATCAGAATCAGAATAGTTTTATTGCCATTGTTTGAGAACGGTTTCACAAACTAGGAATTTTTCTTGGTGCAATCGTGCAACATAAAACACATATAACACAGATTTGGTAATAACAAGAGCTGTAACTGAGCTATCACATCGTGTTATAGACTTAGAAGGAATTCAAGGGAGCTACTGTTAGGAGTGATTGTTCATGTGCCTGATGGCCGAGGGGAAAAAAATGTTCAGGTGGCGGGAGGTGTGGGTCTGGATGGACCGTAGTCTCCTGCTTGAGGGTAGAGGGGAGAATAGTTTGTGTCCAGGGTGAGAAGAGTCAGCTGTGATCAAACCCACATGCTTCCTGGTCCTGGAGGAGAACAAGTCCTGGAGGGATGGGAGCTTTCAGCCAATCACCTTCTCAGCAGCACGTACCATGCGCTGCAGTCGATGCTTATCCTGGACTGTGGCGCCGGTGAACCACACGGTGATGGAGAAGGTGAGGATGGACTCGATGATGGCTGAGTAAAACTGCACCAGCATCTCGGTCAGCACCTTAAGTTTCCTCAGCTGCCGCAGGAAGTACATCCTCTGCAGGGCCTTCTTGATGAGGGAGCTGATGGTCGGCTCCCACTCGAGGTCCTGGGTGATAGTGGTGCCCAAGAAACGGAAAATGTCCACAATGGAGACGGGGGTGGGAGAGTCAATCAGGGTGAGGGGGGATGGTGGGGCTGTGACTTTCCTGAAGTCCATGATCATCTCCACTGTTTTCTGGGCGTTCAGCTCCAGGTTGTTGAGGCTGCACCAGGACGCCAGCCGGTCCACCTCTTTCCTGTAGGTGATCTCATCGCCATCCGAGATGAGCCCGATGAGGGGAGTGTCATCTGCAAACTTGAGCAGTTTTACGGACTGGTGACTGAAGGTGCAGCAGTTTGTGTACAGGGAGAAGAGCCAGGGGGAGAGTACACAGCCCTCAGGAGTACAAGTGTTCGTGGTTTAACTGTCCGAGACAATCTTCCCCAGCCTCACATGCTGTCTTCGGTCTGTCAGGAAGTCATTGATCCAACTGCAGAGGGAGTCGGGCACGCTGAGCTGGTAGAGCTTGTCTCGTAGCAGTCCAGGGAGGATGGTGTTGAAGGCAGAGCTGACAGGATCCTAGCGTAGGTTCCTGAGGAGTCCAGATGCTCCAGGATGAAGTGGAGGGCCAGGTTCACTGCATCATCCACAGCTTCTTGCACAGCTGTTGGAGCTTGGGTGTGAACCAGGGTTTGTCGTTGTTGTAACAAGCCCTGGTGCGCGTTGGAATGATGTGCGCCTCATTGAACTGTATGTATGAGGTCACAGTGTCCATATACTCGTCCAAATTGTCCGTGGCTGCTCCAATTGCCTCCCAGTCTGTCGTCTACCAACATGCACGCAGCTCCTCCACAGCCTCGGTGGTGAAACACTTAATGGTCCTCATAACAGGTTTAGCCAGTTTCAGTCTCTGTCTGTATGAAGGGATTAAGTGCACCATCACGTGATTTAATAGTCCAAGATCAGCGCGTGGGACTGCATGAAAAGCCTTGCTTATTGTAGTGTAACAGTGATCCAAAGTGTTCTCTTCTCTGGTCGGCATTTAATAAACTGCCTAAACTTGGGTAATTCCTGGCTCAAATTTCCCTTGTTAAAGTCACCAAGCACGATAACAAGAGAGTCCGGAAAAGACCGTTCCACATGTAAGATCTGGCCTGCAAGCGTGCGCTGAGGCAAGTCCGCGCCGGGTGGCATGTAAACAGCCACCAGTATGAATGAAATGATCTCACGCGGTGAGTAAAAGGGCTTACAGTGAATGACAATATATTCCAGAGAAGGAGAGCAGTGTTTGGATATCATCGTCATGTTTGTACACCAGCTGTTGTTGATGAAGAAGCAGACTCCTCCACCTCTTTTTTTGCCGGAGAGCCCCGCGTCTCGGTCCTGGGTGATGGTGGTGCCCAAGAAACGGAAGGAGTCCACAATGGAGACGGGGGTGGGAGAGTCAATCAGGGCGAGGGGGGATGGTGGGGCTGTGACTTTCCTGACACCCAATAGCTTGTGTTATTCACACACATTGGTTTCAACTTTTTAATCATCTCCAATATAAAGAAACACAGAGCAGTGAAGAACCATTACCTTCCACTCAAAAGTCCAAAGGAAGAGGAAGTAAACAACCGAAAAAACAGCAAAGACACTTCCCGCACCGGACATCCGGTTCTTCAAAATAAAAGTGATACTTCAAAATAAAATACAACACCCTGTCTAATTCATAATATAGTGCAACAACATCACACTATTACACACATAGACCATTTTCAACAACTGCAGTGTATGAACAATAATAAACAAGAATAAGGAAAGCCGGCAGAATAGAAACCCTTTTGTCTTAATTCCCAAAGTTTGTTTAAACTGTTCGTTGGGGCCCGTTTCTCTGTATCTGACAGTGCACTGTTTTAGTTTTGTCCTACTGCACAGACCGTGGGGGAGGGACGTCAACACTGCACCACAGTGTCCAGATTCTCAGGTAGCTCGCCACCCAGTATGCACTGGGAATCGGATCGATTGATCTGGGCTGGAGGGGCGATGCCGTCCTCTCCACACAAGGGATGAAGATGGTATCTGAATCACCCAATCAAAATACCTGACCTAATAATAGATCAGACAACACCCAATAGCTTGTGTTATTCACACACATTGGTTTCAACTGTTTTTAAATAACCATGAATTAGCATAAATACTTTTTAACTTGCATTAATTAACTTAATTATGTCATTAATCACCAATCATGTATCTTAAATGCTTTGGTTTACAATGTATTGGTTTTCAAAATAAGAAATATCTAAATAAAATTTAAGCGCTTATTATAGTTATTTTTTCCAATTGTTCAAATATTAAAAAATATATGAACTGTTTATTTAAATACAAAAATACAAATACAATTTAAATGCACCTTTAAGTTCACAATAAAACTAGGTAGATTAATTGCACAAAATGCACATTAATGTTCAAAAGAGACTTTTGTGTAGCAAATTGGAGGTATATAAGGTTAAAACGTGCTAAATATATCTCCCTTGCTAGCACAGGAGAGAGGTGCACTAAAAATTACCCCTTCAATCACTAAACCAAAAATACTCAGTAATCTATTACTTCAGTAAAACAAAAATAATCACAACGTTCCCAGCATGTGCTGTAAACATAAACAAAATAAATATCACTAACAATTATGGCTCAAATAAAACATCACGTCATTGTTATTCACTCACCGCTGATCAAGTGAAATGACTGCACACAGGGATGTCAGTCAGTGAATGTTACACACGGATGTCACACTGCTCTACAAGGTTCAAACAACACAATATATGGATCAGAAGTTGTATAACAACATTAGAAATGTGGATGGATCAAATTGCAAGCTTATTTTCAAGCCTTACCAAGGGGATTGCAAAGGATTGTTCAACAGATTCTATGCGTGTGTTTGGCTTAGCCCAGGGGTCGGCAACCTTTACCACTCAAAGAGCCATTTTGGCAAGTTTCACAAATTAAAGAAAATAATGGGAGCCACAAAAAAAAAAATTAAATTTAAAATGAAAAACACAGCATACAAAGCTTAAATTGCTTTGTGCTATGTTAACCAGGGATCTCAGACACACGCACCGGCACGCACCTTAATATGGAAATTTGATGTTAGTGCGGTCCGCGAGTTTTGAAAGAATGGCGCTTGATAGCGTCATACTTGCCAACCCTCTCGTTATTTCCAGGAGACTCCCGAATATCAGGACGTGCTGGCACTGCTCTTAGCACCCTCTACAGCCTACCCAAACAGTGTACCTGCTCGACCACATGTAGAATGCAGCTTCAGCTTGCTCACGTAAGTGACAGCAAGGCGTACTAGTTCAACAGCCACACAGCTTACACTGACGGTAGTCGTACAAAAAAAACTTTAACACTGTTACGTTACAAATATGCGCCACACTTTGAACCCACACCAAAAAAGAATGACACATTTCTGGAGAACATCTGCACTGTAACACAACATAAACACAACACAACAAATACCCAGAATCCCATGCAGCCCTAACTCTTCCGCTCAACCGCCGCACGGAGGGGGGAGGGTTGATGTGTGGGGGGGTTTGGTGGTAGCGGGGGTGTATAATCTACACCGGAAGAGTTAGGGCTCCATGGGATTCTGGGTTTTGGTTGTGTTGTGTTTATGTTGTGTTACGGTGCGGATGCTCTCCTGAAATGTGTTTTTCATTCTTTTTTGGTGTGGGTTCACAGTGTGGCGCATATTTGTAACGTAACAGTGTTAAAGTTGTTTTATACGGCTACCGTCAGTGTAAGCTGTGTGGCTGATGAGTAAGTATGCTTTGCTGTCTCCTACGTGTGCAAGTAAAAGCTACATACAACATGTGGCCGGGCTGGCACGCTGTTTGTAAACGCTATAGAGGACAATTACTGCAGTGCATTTAGGGCACGCCCTTAATTTACTAATTAGAGTGAAAATAGGATTATATTTGCCCTGAGAGTTTTCTAGGAGAGGCACCGAGATTCATAAGTCTCCTGGGAAAATCGGGGGTCGGCAAGTATGCAGCTGAGCCGCATCAGAGTGGTCAAAGAGCCACATGCGGCTCCGGAGCCGCGGGTTGCCGACCCCTGGCATAGCCACACATGAACAGAAAAAAAGGGAAGGGGAGTTTCTCTGCTTCCACACTACAGGAAGTTGCGTCATAATAAGAGTGACACGGAAGGGCTCACAGGCTCACTGATTGCCCTCTTTGGGTGACAATCATGGAGACAGGTCATTTTTACCTCTGCAAATCCTAAGACATCATGTTTGTGCCAACATTTACATGTACAGTATATTGCGTGTTTTCTATTTTAACAACTTGTAGAGCAGGTTAAAAATATAAATGAATAACGTAAAGTGCAGATTAGTGTGTACCTGTTTTAACACTTAGTTATTCAACTGAAATTAATTTCTCATTACTAAACGCTTTCGATACCGTCGATCATAATATTTTATTAGAGCGTATCAAAACACGTATTGGTATGTCAGACTTAGCCTTGTCTTGGTTTAACTCTTATCTTACTGACAGGATGCAGTGCGTCTCCCATAACAATGTGACCTCGGACTATGTCAAGGTAACGTGCGGAGTTCCCCAGGGTTCGGTTCTTGGCCCTGCACTCTTTAGTATTTACATGCTGCCGCTGGGTGACATCATACGCAAGTACGGTGTTAGCTTTCACTGTTATGCTGATGACACTCAACTCTACATGCCCCTAAAGCTGACCAACACGCCGGACTGTAGTCAGCTGGAGGCGTGTCTTAATGAAATTAAACAATGGATGTCCGCTAACTTTTTGCAACTCAACGCTAAGAAAACGGAAATGCTGATTATCGGTCCTGCTAGACACCAACATCTATTTAATAATACCACCTTAACATTTGACAACCAAACAATTAAACAAGGAGACTCGGTAAAGAATCTGGGTATTATCTTCGACCCAACTCTCTCGTTTGAGTCACACATTAAGAGTGTTACTAAAACGGCCTTCTTTCATCTCCGTAATATCGCTAAAATTCGTTCCATCTTGTCCACTAGCGATGCTGAGATCATTATTCATGCGTTCGTTACGTCTCGTCTCGATTACTGTAACATATTATTTTCGGGTCTCCCTATGTCTAGCATTAAAAGATTACAGTTGGTACAAAATGCGGCTGCAAGGCTTTTGACAAAAACAAGAAAGTTTGATCATATTACGCCTATACTGGCTCACTTGCACTGGCTTCCTGTGCACTTAAGATGCGACTTTAAGGTTTTACTACTTACGTATAAAATACTACACGGTTTAGCTCCAGCCTATCTCGCCGATTGTATTGTACCATATGTCCCGACAAGAAATCTGCGTTCAAAGAACTCCGGCTTATTAGTGATTCCCAGAGCCAAAAAAAAGTCTGCGGGCTATAGAGCGTTTTCTATTCGGGCTCCAGTACTCTGGAATGCCCTCCCGGTAACAGTTAGAGATGCTACCTCAGTAGAAGCATTTAAGTCCCATCTTAAAACTCATTTGTATAATCTAGCCTTTAAATAGACCCCCCCTTTTTAGACCAGTTGATCTGCCGTTTCTTTTCTTCTCTCCTCTTTTCCCCTGTCCCTTGCGAGGGGGAGTTGCATAGGTCCGGTGGCCATGGATGAAGTGCTGGCTGTCCAGAGCCGGGACCCCGGGTGGACCACTAGCCTGTGCATCGGTTGGGGACATCTCTGCGCTGCTGACCCGTCTCCGCTCGGGATGGTTTCCTGTTGGCCCCGCTGTGGACTGGACTCCCGCTGATGTGTTGGATCCACTGTGGACTGGACTTTCACAATGTTATGTCAGACCCACTCGACATCCGTTGCTTTCGGTCTCCCCTAGAGGGGGGGGGGGGTTACCCACATATGCGGTCCTCTCCAAGGTTTCTCATAGTCATTCACCGACGTCCCACTGGGGTGAGTTTTTCCTTGCCCGTATGTGGGCTCTGTACCGAGGATGTCGTTGTGGCTTGTACAGCCCTTTGAGACACTTGTGATTTAGGGCTATATAAATAAACATTGATTGATTGATTGATTGATTGACTTATTTTTACTCAAATGAATTATTTCAACTCCAGGCATAGGGTGTTTTCAAGCCTGGGTTACACCTGACTTTCTTTTTAGCTTTATTGGCCAATTTTCTGCTAACAAAGGGCCCAATTCCAACAAGCATTTCCTCCGTGCACACACGTCCGCCTCGGGTGCTTCACTCATAGACACACAACAGTAGTTCATTCACCGCCGACACAGTGTGTTCACAGACCATGGGAAAATGACCAGTCATAAGTGAACTGCAGCCAAGTTCCCCTCGTTACTGTACGGCCCGTGTGTAAAAAAGGAAGTGTTCGCTTTAATCGGCTGTTAAAAAAATGAGTGCCGTTAGGAAATTTATAGTTAAGGCATTATTATCGCGTTAACTTTGACAGTGCTAATATATATACAGTATATGTATGTATATATTGTTACTGTCACTTTCATGTCACCTCAGCAAAAACAATTTTTGGAAAATTTAAACCACAAACATTTAAATGGGCAAATATAAAAAATACAAGCCAACACTGTTAAGACCATCATTTGTCATCAATAAGGCCATGTACGCATAAAAGTTCTACAATAAATTTTGCCTAGGTTGAAGCCAACATGAGCAACTACAAACAAGTACTTATTTCAATTGGCTGTTAGATTTTCAAATGACACGTTTAAATCACTTGTTGCATTTGTGACACAGGTTTCCAAAAGCATAAAGACATCACTATTTGACATCCTTAATTGTTTCAATGACATCAAAGACCTGGATGAATATCAGAACTCCCCGCAACTACAACAACAAAAACAACGATAATGGAGTCTGACAGAAAACAAACATTGACATTGGACTACAAAATTACAACGGTCCAAGATGGTCTTCACTCAGGTGCACATTCATCTACACGTATAGGCTTTCAGAGAGCAACACAAATGATTGGAGAACAGGAATGTATGGAACTGAAAACCTTCAGCAGCATGGATAGTACGGAATTAGATAAGGATATAGATCCAGGTACAATTTTTTTTTCTTTCACACCAGGAATAATTGTTTTTATTATTCAGACAAACAATATAACGGAAACATTAAAATAGACAACAAACTGTCGATTATTCATCTGAACAGCAGAAGTTTGTACGCTAACTACAACAATGTGAAGCATTTTTTTGGAACAATTCAACAAACCCTTCAAAGTTATCGCTATCTCAGAAACATGGATGGATGCTAAAAAAGGAATGTATTTTCACCTAGAAAGATATGAACTAAATTATATCAACAGAATCAACAAGAACGGAGGGGGAGTAGCCGTGTACGTGATTAAGAACCTAAACTACAAAGTGGTAAAAAAATATGTCACTAGCTTTTGATAATATCTTAGAATGTATCACCATTGAAATATGTAATGAAAAAAGCAAAAACATACTGATCAGTTGTATGTATAGATCACCGAAGTCAAACATTGACACGTTTGAGAACTGGATTAGGGCAACTTTTACTGAAATCAGTAAAAAAATAACCTTTGTGAAGAATGCATATAATTATATGTTTAAGATTTATTTCTTTTTATTCATAGTCATGTGTGAAGCAGCTAGTGTTTTTCCATTTGTACTCTTTCTATTTCTTCTCTTATGTCCGCAAGTAAACTATGTGTGTTACCTTGAAGGCTTGCACTGTAGGAGATGGAATACTCCCTTTTGTCTTATCTGTAGTGGAACAATGAAGCCGTGTTCCTTCTCAGACAGATGGGGGCCTTCTTCGTTTTGCAAGAAGTGGGCTCTTCCGTTCGATTGTCAGATCAACTAGAGTAGCCGATATGAATGTATTGGTTAAGCTGATCTCCTGAAATTTTCAGTAAAACTTGATAATATTCCTATTCTGTCCTGGTGATCCTTCTTACTCAGCATATATGTCATCGAAATAATTTGGGATTGACCAGTAATTTAGATTCCCTTGGAGGAAGAACTGGTCTGACGCAACACCTTCTTATGTGAAGACTTCAAGATTGACCTCTTGAACCCTAAATAACAAAAGCCCATGGATTACTTTGTTGACACAATGTATAGTCTGAGTTTATGTCCTAAAATCACAAGGCCAAGCATAATCTCAGGACACAGCGCCACACTTATTGATAATATTTTAACTGATGATTTTGATAACAATACCACATGTGGCCTGCTAATATCTGACATCAGTGATCATCTACCAGTTTTCATAATCTATGATGGAAACTACAATAAGAGGAACATTGATTACAAACACATTTTTTGAAGAATACGCACAGAACGAAGTATGACAGCTTTCAAAAATAATCTGAGAAAACACAGTTGGGACAATGCATACAGTGAAAATGATGTAGATGATGCATATGGTATTTTTTTAATACCTTCTAGATGCTTTATGACAAACACTGTCCATTGAAACAACTTAGTAAGAAGCAAAAGAAAAATGATCAACCATGGATGATAAAAGGACAGAAAAATGCTTGCAAAAAGAAGAATGCACTATATAGAACATTTATAACAAAAATCTACAGAAGCAGAAAACAAGTACAAAACGTAGAAGAACAAGCTAACTGACATACTAAGAACATGCAGAAAAAAATATTACAGTCAATTATTGGACCAGAACAAAAACAATATGACAGCATCATGGGTCATCCTAAATAGCATTATTAAAAATGGTGCTAAAAAGAACTACACTAAATACTTCTTAGATGGAAATGTAAACGATGTCAATATGAACGAAATGGTTGAATGTTTCAATAAGTACTTTGTGAACATTGGACCAAATCTGGAGGAAAAGATTCTAGATCTCGAGTCAGTTGAGGACTTGAATGACACCATAGATACAAACCCCAACTCTATGTTCCTAGAAGTAGTGACAAAAGAGGAAATAATCTCTATTGTGAAAAAAGGTGAATCCAAGACTTCAACTGATTGCAACTAAATTGGTATGGAAACGATAAAAAAGGTTATTGAAGAGATTTCAGAACCTGTAACATATATCAGCAACCTATCATTTCAAACAGGCACATTCCCAGACAAAATGAAAATAGCAAAAGTCGTACCGCTTTATAAGTCTAGTGAAAATCACCAGTTTACAAATGACAGACCTGTTTCTTTACTTCCACAATTTTCTAAAATTATTGAAAAACTGTTTAACAACAAATTTAAAAAAATCATAAATAAAAACGAAACATTCACAAACAACCAATACGGATACAGAGCCAGCATCTCGAAATCAATGGCATTTATCGAAATAACGGAAGAGATAACCAATGCAATATATAATAAAAAAATGTGCTGCTGCAGTGTTTATGGATTTAACAAAAGTATTGGACACAATTAATCACAGCATCTTAATAAAAAAATTAGAAAAGTATGGAATCAGAGGGTTGGTCTTGAACTGGGTAAGAAGCTACTTAACCAACAGGAAGCAATACGTGAAGATAGGCGAACACACTTCTACAGAGCTGAAAATATTTTGTGGCGTACATCAGGGATCAATACTCCGACCAAAATAGTTCAATCTCTATACAAACAAAATTTGTAAAGTTACAAAGCACGGCTTCCTGCGCGTCTTGCACCATACTCACGGAGAGGTTGGCTCTGCTAGAGGGCCGTGTCCGCCAGTTAGAGCAGAGTAATGTCGTAACTTTAGATGTTGCGGACACATCTGCTAGCGTTAGCTGTAGCGAGCTAACTAGCCCAGCTTGTAGCAGTCCTAAGCGGCCTACAAGCTACGGTGTACCGGTTGAGACGCATAATAGATTTAGCTCTTTAGCTAGTCCTACACCCCAGTCTACCGGGCACCACACCTTAGTCATAGGGGACTCCATCACCCGAAACATAAAGCTTAGCAAACCAGCCACAGTAAAGTGTATCCCCGGGGCCAGAGCACCTGACATTGAAGCTAATCTTAGGGAGCTAACTCGCAACAGGCTTAGTAAACACGTACGACAGGCTAATCGCACCACTAATTATGAAAATATAGTTGTACACGTTGGCTCCAATGACACTAGAATGAGACAGTCAGAGATTACAAAGAGAAACATAGCCAGGACTTGTGATCTCGCCAGAAAGATGTCCAGGCATCGAGTAATTGTCTCTGGCCCCCTGCCTGCGAGAGGCAATGATGAGAGATATAGCAGATTAGTCTCGCTTAACAAGTGGCTGCCTAGCTTCTGTAGGCAACAGGGACTAACATTTATTGATAACTGGCCCTCTTTCTGGGGAAAACCAGGCTTGCTGATGAGAGACGGCCTTCACCCTAACCAGGAAGGCGCCATCATCCTGTCTAGAAACATAGACTACTATTTAAGTCTCACTTGACTGACTACACTAGAGCAAGCCCGGTCACAGGCAATTACAATGTCTGTTAGTCCGGGTGAGGAGTCAGTTAAGCTAGAACTAGCCAGCGCCAGGCTGGATAATCCATGTACGCATAGCAATTCTCTTAGAATAATACACAATTCACATAATGTTTTTTCTGTTGTGTCTGTGTCAGAGGTGGACATGCATTCTACTGAGGTGGCAAATTATGATATGTCCAGTCTATTGCAGCACCAAGCAAACAATCGGAAAATTCCCGTCATATCAATTCCTAGATATGGTCGAAACTATTTAAAGTGCACTACGCATAATAAACGCAACATTGTTAATATTGCCACTACGGATAATCTTAACAAAAACTCGTCAAAACAGCCCAATACCTATAATATGGGCTTTTTAAACATAAGATCATTGTCTCCCAAGGCGTTATTAGTTAATGAGGTCATTAGAGACAACAATCTTAACGCCATTGGTCTTAGCGAAACCTGGCTCAAACCAGACGAATTTTTTGCGCTCAATGAGGCATCTCCTCCTAACTATACGAATGCGCATGTTGCCCGTCCTCTTAAAAGGGGAGGGGGTGTCGCACTAATATACAATGAAAATTTCAACCTTACCCCAAACCTAAATAATAAATATAAATCGTTTGAGGTGCTTACTATGAGGTCTGTCACACCGCTACCTCTCGACCTGGCTGTTATCTACCGCCCCCCTGGGCCCTATTCGGACTTTATCAGTGAATTCTCAGAGTTCGTTGCTGATCTAGTGACGCACGCCGACAATATAATCATAATGGGGGACTTTAATATCCATATGAATACCCCATCGGACCCTCAGTGCGTGGCGCTCCAAACCATAATTGATAGCTGTGGTCTTACACAAATAATACATGAACCCACGCATCGCAACGGTAATACAATAGATCTAGTGCTTGTCAGGGGTGTCACCACCTCCAAAGTTATGATACTTCCATATACTAAAGTAATGTCCGATCATTACCTTATAAAATTTGAAGTTTTGACTCATTGTCAACAAGCTAAAAATAATAATAACTGCTATAGCGGCCGCAACATTAATGCTGCCACAACGATGACTCTTGCTGACCTACTGCCTTCGGTAATGGCACCATTCCCAAATTATGTCGGCTCTATTGATAACCTCACTAACAACTTTGACGATGCCTTGCGCGAAATTATTGATAGTATAGCACCGCTAAAGCAAAAAAGGGCCCCTAAAAGGCGCACCCCATGGTTTACAGAAGAAATTAGAGCTCATAAATTATCATGTAGAAAACTGGAACGCAAATGGCGCGCGACTAAACTTGAGGTTTTCCATCAAGCATGGAGTGATAGTTTAATAACTTATAAACGCATGCTTACCTTAGCTAAAGCTAAATACTACTCAAATCTCATTCGCCTCAACAAAATCCATCCTAAATTTATGTTTAGTACAGTAGCATCGCTAACCCAACAAGGGACTCCTCCCAGTAGCTCCACCCACTCGGCAGATGATTTTATGAATTTATTTAATAAGAAAATTGAACTCATTAGAAAGGAGATTAAAGACAACGCATCCCAGCTACAACTGGGTTCTATTAACACAAATACGACTGTATATACGACGGACACTGCCCTCCAAAATAGTCTCTCTATTTTTGATGAAATAACATTAGAGGAATTATTACAGCGTGTAAGTGGGATAAAACAAACAACATGTTTACTTGACCCACTTCCTGGGAAACTTATCAAGGAACTGTTTGTATTATTAGATCCATCAGTGTTAAATATTATAAACTTATCACTTTCCTCCGGCACTGTTCCCCTAGCATTCAAAAAAGCGGTTATTCATTCTCTGCTCAAAAGACCTAACCTCGATCCTGACCTCATGGTAAACTACCGACCGGTCTCCCACCTTCCGTTTATTTCCAAAATTATCGAAAAAATTGTTGCACAGTAGCTAAATGAACACTTAGTGACTAACAATCTCTGTGAACCTTTTCAATCCGGTTTCAGGGCAAATCACTCTACGGAGACAGCCCTCGCAAAAATGACTAATGATCTATTGCTAACGATGGATTCTGATGCGTCATCTATGTTGCCGCTTTCGATACCGTCGATCATAATATTTTATTAGAGCGTATCAAAACACGTATTGGTATGTCAGACTTAGCCTTGTCTTGGTTTAACTCTTATCTTACTGACAGGATGCAGTGCGTCTCCCATAACAATGTGACCTCGGACTATGTCAAGGTAACGTGCGGAGTTCCCCAGGGTTCGGTTCTTGGCCCTGCACTCTTTAGTATTTACATGCTGCCGCTGGGTGACATCATACGCAAGTACGGTGTTAGCTTTCACTGTTATGCTGATGACACTCAACTCTACATGCCCCTAAAGCTGACCAACACGCCGGATTGTAGTCAGCTGGAGGCGTGTCTTAATGAAATTAAACAATGGATGTCCGCTAACTTTTTGCAACTCAATGCTAAGAAAACGGAAATGCTGATTATCGGTCCTGCTAGACACCAACATCTATTTAATAATACCACCTTAACATTTGACAACAAAACAATTACACAAGGCGACTCGGTAAAGAATCTGGGTATTATCTTCGACCCAACTCTCTCGTTTGAGTCACACATTAAGAGTGTTACTAAAACGGCCTACTTTCATCTCCGTAATATCGCTAAAATTCGTTCCATCTTGTCCACTAGCGACGCTGAGATCATTATTCATGCGTTCGTTACGTCTCGTCTCGATTACTGTAACGTATTATTTTCGGGTCTCCCTATGTCTAGCATTAAAAGATTACAGTTGGTACAAAATGCGGCTGCAAGGCTTTTGACAAAAACAAGAAAGTTTGATCATATTACGCCTATACTGGTTCACCTGCACTGGCTTCCTGTGCACTTAAGATGCGACTTTAAGGTTTTACTACTTACGTATAAAATACTACACGGTTTAGCTCCAGCCTATCTCGCCGATTGTATTGTACCATATGTCCCGACAAGAAATCTGCGTTCAAAGAACTCCGGCTTATTAGTGATTCCCAGAGCCAAAAAAAAGTCTGCGGGCTTTAGAGCGTTTTCTATTCGGGCTCCAGTACTCTGGAATGCCCTCCCGGTAACAGTTAGAGATGCTACCTCAGTAGAAGCATTTAAGTCCCATCTTAAAACTCATTTGTATAATCTAGCCTTTAAATAGACCCCCCTTTTTTTAGACCAGTTGATCTGCCGTTTCTTTTCTTCTCTCCTCTTCTCCCCTGTCCCTTGTGAGGGGGAGTTGCATAGGTCCGGTGGCCATGGATGAAGTGCTGGCTGTCCAGAGTCGGGACCCCGGGTGGACCACTAGCCTGTGCATCGGTTGGGGACATCTCTGCGCTGCTGACCCGTCTCCGCTCGGGATGGTTTCCTGTTGGCCCCGCTGTGGACTGGACTCCCGCTGATGTGTTGGATCCACTGTGGACTGGACTTTCACAATGTTATGTCAGACCCACTCGACATCCATTGCTTTCGGTCTCCCCTAGAGGGGGGGGGGGGGGGTTTACCCACATATGCGGTCCTCTCCAAGGTTTCTCATAGTCATTCACCGACGTCCCACTGGGGTGAGTTTTTCCTTGCCCGTATGTGGGCTCTGTACCGAGGATGTCGTTGTGGCTTGTACAGCCCTTTGAGACACTTGTGATTTAGGGCTACATAAATAAACATTGATTGACATTGAGTATTATTTTCAGTTGATACAGCTGTGTTTTGTTCAGGAGAGAACATACAAAAGCTAATACAAAAAATAACAGAATAAATTAACAAATTAAAAGATAGTTTGACAAGTAGACTATATTTGAATCTCAGTAAAACTAAAATAATGCTATTTGGTAACAGTAGAAGAGAAAGTTAAACACAATTACAAATAGAGGGAGTAGATACTGAAAGCATACTTGCCAACCCTCCCGATTATTCCGGGAGACTCCCGAATTTCAGTGCCTCTCCCGAAAATCTCCCGGGACAACCATTCTCAAGAATTTCTCCCGATTTCCAGCCGGACTTAAGGCACGCCCCCTCCAAGTCCGTGCGGACCTGAGTGAGGACAGCCTGTCGTCACGTCCGCTTTTCCTTAATTAAAACAACGTGCCGGCCCACTCACATTATAACATCTATGGCTTTTGGCGAGTGCACAACTGCACACACAACAAGAAGGAGACGGAGCAGAAGAACGAAGAAGACACGTCATGGCGACGACGAGTGACAGAAAATAGAACGAGGATGGACAATTCAACCCTAAACTCTCTCCTTTCCTGCAAATTAAATTTCACAGATGCTGCCTGTAATAGAGTGATCTAAGTTGTTTGTTGCCATCTCCTGGTGAATGTTGGGTATAGTGTTCTGTGGTTACTTTTTGGTTGGCCAACGGTTTACGTTGTGTTGCGCACCCTGACGGCAAGTGTGGGAGACGGTTCTGAAGTACCAATATGATTCAGTTTAAGAGGCTGTTCAAACGACAAGTGTACACAGAACAATAATTATGATGTTCATCTTAAACCCCCTTTTTTTTTTAGATAAAGATTATTTATGTATTCAATATTTCTTTACTTACTCTGGTATATTATTTATTTATTATTTATTAATTCACTGTTCTGTTATAGAGAAAAAGGAAATGGGATAAAAATGCTACGGTATGAAAAGGGGTACAATTAAATAAGCTCAGCTTCTTCCTACTCCTTTTCGGACGTGATGTAATGAAACAACTGGAAATATGTGATGCATTACGTATCGTATGAATGTTCGAAATAAACTGCAACTGAACTGAAAATGTGTTTTTTAATATTTAATGATTTCCCAATCACTTAACACAACTAGTAGATACAATGTCACATACATTAATCCATCAACATTTCTAGTTATGTTCATACCATTAACTCTACAGCAGTGGTCCCCAACCTTTTTGTAACTGCGGGCCGGTCAACGCTTGAAAATTTGTCCCACAGACAATGCTCAGGTGCAGGCCGTAAAGTAGAGAAAATGTGCAGGAACAACATGCGCAAACTCATATTTGGATCTGTGCTGACTACAGCGGTCATTCAGAGGCCATTTAAGGCTTGACATGTGTTTTTGTTTGTTTTTATTGCCCAGTAGCACATTGTAAAAATACAAGTAAAGAAGAATTATAAAAAAAAAAAAACTGAGTAGAAAATGTTAAAATGTTGTTAGTAAATATTATTACTAATAATAATATTTAGAGGTTTTCTCACCAATAGCACACAACTAATTT
The DNA here is from genome assembly GCF_033978785.1 of Entelurus aequoreus. Lineage (NCBI taxonomy): Eukaryota > Metazoa > Chordata > Actinopteri > Syngnathiformes > Syngnathidae > Entelurus > Entelurus aequoreus. The sequence goes on from NC_084735.1 coordinate 39,747,636, forward strand.
GCAGGCTGTTTTATATGTAACTTATTTGCATTTCTACATTGGATTAGCTTTTCTGGAATATTATGCAACTCTTGATCAAAAACTTTTGTAGATCCCCTATATCGTAAAACCTTTTTTCTTTTTTTTCTTTAGAGAAAATGGTGTAAGTCTAAAGAGTTTAAAGAACTGCTCTAATTGTGCTGAGTGGAGGGATTATCCACTTCTGGTACTTTGTTTTTCAAGTTCCAGAAATTCTTAACACAGGTCCTGGGACTGACCCACTTCAGGCCCTGACAACAATCAGTTTCCAATATAATGAAACTTGTTTAAAAGGATGGGAGAAACTCATCCTCTATGTAAGATTGAAGTGCTCATGGGAATAGAGTAAGACCTGTTACAAAAATAAGCACAATATATTAGAACTGTATTCATTTTAAGCGATGTAAAAAAATATCCATAGTGTTTTTTATCATCATTTAGACAATATTCATAACTATCTAGGAAAAGCTTACTGTAGTAGGGACCGCACAAAAATGGGCCTTTTCCTGGGCCAAGAGCAGTTCTACAATTTGCCTAAGCAACCAATCAAGAATGTCATTAAAAGCAATAGAGTGGGTTACAAGTGCCCCAGTCCATTCATTATTTTAAGATAAAAAGGTTTGTGTTATCAGCATTCCCACCGTGGCCGAGCGAATGTAGACAGCTGATTAAATGTTTGCATCATAGGTAAACAACTTAAGCATCCATCCATTTTTTATACCACTTTACCCTGTTCAGGTGGCAGATTTCCTTTGACGTACAGTAAAAGACAGATTACACACAATGACCTGGGCCATAGCACCAAATCATGGGCTTCCATACAAAAGACTCCTAAAGGGCCACTCTTCTCACCCTAAACGTTGCTGCGTCTTACACGCACACTAGGTATGTTACATGCCCGGAAAAACTAATTATTGCATGGTTTGGTTGAGTCACACCTATCCCACCTGCACTCGGGTGGAAGGTTGGACAAGTCGCCACCTCATCGCGACGCCAACACAGATGGACAGGAGGTAGGAGGAAGCCGGAGTACCCAGAGGGAACCCACACAGTCACGGGGAGAACATGCAAACTCCACAAAGAAAGATTCCGGGAAACAAATCCAGGACCTTCATATTTTGAGGCACGAGCACTAACCACTGAACCACCGTGCTGCCAGGTTTGGTTGAAACCAGCTTTTTGAAAACACATAAAAAACTAATTTGGGTTTTTGACTTTTTAAAGATGGGATTAACATATATAGATAAACATTACCTGAAAAAATGTTTTTTTGTATTTGTCCACCAATGACGCTGAGATCATTGTACTTATGTTTGTTACCTCTCATTTTGATTACTGTAACATATTAGTTTCAGGTCTCCCAATGCCCAGTATTAAAAGATTGCAGCTGGTACCTAATGTAGCTGCTAGACTTTTGACCAGGACAAGAAAGTTTGATCATATTATGCCTATACTAGCCCACCTGCATTGGCTCCTGGCAGAGGTGTGGACTCGAGTCACATGACTTGGACTCGAGTCAGACTCGAGTCATGAATTTGATGACTTTAGACTCGACTTGACAAAATGTAAAGAGACTTGCAACTCGACTTAGACTTTAACATCAATGACTTGTGACTTCACTTGGACTTGAGCCTTTTGACTTGACATGACTTGCTACTTTCCCCAAAACCTAAAGCTTAAAAAGTTATTTGGGAGCGCTCCGTAGCTTTCATTTTGTACGTGTCTGTCTATCAGCGTGTGTGCTGCGTGTCAGCGTGTGTGCTCTCAGTACAACAGCCAATCAAATTAGATCTACATTGTTTTCATCACACAGCATTCAGCCAATCAAATTGCAGGACAACCAATGAACAAGAGTTGTCAAACAACGCGCCAGTGAGAAAGATTTATACCAAAGTTGGTTTCGTTCGGGTATAAAAACTACGACTTGGTCAACAAAAAAGGAATTGCCGTATGCAAATCACGCAGTTGGAATATTACAGACGGAGACGCAACAACTTCCAACTTCGTTCGACATTTGAAGTTGCACAAAGAAGGGTAAGTTTTGAATGTAAGATAACGTTTATTGGCTAAGTAACATGACTTTTATTTGCTGTGTGGTTAAATCAGTGAGGCTGTAAACTCACTGCTAACGTTATAACCATAGACATCTTCTAAGGGTACGCAGCATGGAGCGCTACTGTCTACTGGCGCAGACGAGACGCGGGGCCGCCATCTTAGAGTGGTGATCCGCTCCACTCAGTGCAATTCATTTGTCAGGAGCAATGAACTGTCAGCGCATTTAATTCATTTTACCTCACTGAATACCACTCATTTTCACGCGCTTTTTTGTCATACGTGTAGCTATGATAAAGGACACATGTTTTATTATTCATAGTTTGCTTAACAGTAATATAATATTCTTCTATGCTATAAGTGACCAGACGTCCAAGATCAAAACCGGGAATATAATCCCAGAGAAGGGGGAAAAAAAAGGTCAGCTATTTTTTAAGTTGAAGAAACAATATAATTACGTTATATATACATGCGTATATCCTATACAAACAATGTATGAATACATTAGATATCTATATATCTTATAGACTGTATCTCTGTTGCTGCAGCAGCAGAGAGTTTATTCTGTCTTGACACTTTGTATTGATACTTTGTATTACATTCTTCCCTTAAATGATCATGTTTACAGTGATTGTTATATATGTATTTTTTATGTATGTCGCTTTGGATAAAAGCGTCTGCCAAATACTTCAACATAAACATATATAAACACCTGAAAGTCTTTATATCAGCTAAAACCACCAATCTGTTTCACTGGATTCAGAATAAAACCAAATGCTGTCTTACCCAACAATGTTAGTATTTGAATATTGTTACTTGAAGACTTATTCCTGGTTACAATTATACTGTTAAGAAAGTATTGTCTTATATTTTGCCTAAAATGAGAATGCATCATAATCAGTGGCGGCTGGTGAATTTTGTTTTAGGTGGGGCTGAAAGTTTGTAAAGCAAACCCCTGTAGGGAGGTCATCCTCCCCCAGAAGATTTATTTGTGATTTTCACATATAACTATTGAAGATATTTGCTCCTTTTCAACTATGTGGTAATGTTATTTTCATAAAATACAACCAATAGTACATTAATGTTAAATCTTACTTGTGAAAAGTAATCCCCCGATTCCTATTTTCAACAGTCCGCTCATTTGAGCAGGAAAACGCTGAACACCAGCCCGGCATCTTTGTTTTCTACCTGTCAACTGTCAGTTTAGGCTGCTCGCCGGCTCCTCATCACCACTTCAAGATGCAATATGCTCGCGTCACAGCAACCAATACTGCGTCTACTTATAAGATGTCTATGGTTATAACATCATTTCAAACACAGCAATATGTTGCGTCCACTGCAGTTTGCTTCCTTATTCATACTTTTTATCAAGTGATTTTTTTAAGCAGGGTTGCATGAGGTACCTACACATAACGTTACGTTAGTCAATGTATCACACACAGTAACATAACGTTAGACGGCGGTCAGCAGCACCGTGTATTTTAGCCACCTACAAAAAGACAAACATAGTCAAATAAAGGTCAGTTAGTGAAGTGAAGTGAATTATATTTATATAGCGCTTTTTCTCTAGTGACTCAAAGCGCTTTACATAGTGAAACCCAATATCTAAGTTACATTTAAACCAGTGTGGGTGGCACTGGGAGCAGGTGGGTAAAGTGTCTTGCCCAAGGACACAACAGCAGTGACTAGGATGGCGGAAGCGGGGATCGAACCTGCAACCCTCAAGTTGCTGGCACAGCCGCTCTACCAACCGAGCTATACTGCCCCTAGTTAAAATGTATACTATATTAAGAATATGTGTACATATTGCATAGGGCCCTGACATCTAAAAAGTAAAACTCTGTTCATTGTTATGTTCATGTATTTGTTATGTTTTTCATGTGTACGCACACATCAACACACATACAGTATGAGATGAGATCAATGAGATAAGGTAAGAACAGAATAGAAACTGCTGTGGAACTAGTTACAATGCAATATGCCATGGAAATACACTGTTAACACTTTTGTACAAATAAGTACAGTTGCACTTGTTTTTGCAAATGTGTTTATTCTGTAAAGGAATGAGTTAAATGTTTAAAATTGTTTAAACTATTAAAATGACTGGTTAATAGTGCTATTATGAATTGCAATGTCAGTACTATTTTTTTTCCTGCTATGTCAAATGCACTTGTTTTAATAAATAAATACAGCGGTTTAAAAGCATACACAATCTGTGTAAAAATATTAGTCTGTTGTTAAAAGGACTTGAAAGGACTCGAAACTCAAAATGCAGGACTTGTGACTTGACTTGAGACTTTCCAGTCTTGACTTTGGACTTGACTCGGGACTTGCCTGTCTTGACTCGGGACTTGACTCGAGACTTGAGGGCAAAGACTTGAGACTTACTTGTGACTTGCAAAGCAATGACTTGGTCCCACCTCTGGCTCCTGGTACACATCAGGTGCAATTCTAAGGTTTTGTTACTTACATACAAAATACTGAAAGGTTTAGCATCAACAACGCCTACCATCAGAGCCCAAGAAAAGTCTGCAGGTTCTGGAGCGTTGTCGTTATTGAGCTCCAGTAGTCTGGAATGCCCTACCGGCAACAGTTAGAGATGCTACCTCAATTGAAGCATTTAAGTTCCATCTTAAATCTCACCTATACACTCTCTATTTTGGATAAATCCTGTTTAGACCAGCTTACCTAACACTTTTATTTTCTGCTATGTCCCCACATCTCCTGCATTGAGAGGTTACCAGGTGGTCACAGATAATGTCTGGAGAGGTACCAATCTGGAAGAGGCAGTAGCTGTTCCAAGTCGAGTCCCGGGTGGACCACTCTTTAATGCACCAGTTGGTGACAGCAAGAAGAGCTCTCTCCGACCCTCTGTTGGTTCCTTGATAGGCTGGACTCTCACATTATCTATAAATTTAACAACTCAACAACTGTACCCACTCGTCATCCATAGCAGCCGGTCTCCCTAGAGGGGGGTCCCCACATCTTCGGCCCCATCCCATTTATTTTTCTTAGTTTGGGTTTTTTAAGTTTTTTCCTTGCCTGGATGTGGGTCCAGATCAAGGGATGTTGTTGTGGTGCCCTTTGAGGCACTTTTGTTTAAGGGTTGTATAAATAAATTGTGATTGATATTCTAAAAAAAACAATAAAAAAAGAAGGGGGCCAATAACGAGTGGCCAGAACATGAATTTAAACATATAACCTGTCATTGTTAACTTAATTATGATTAGAAATCTGCCTGGTTTTCCCTTACTTCAGAGATGATCTGATACACATATTATCATCATCATCAGTGGATTATACCACTCATACTAATACAACATTATCATAGTTACAATATTATTAGTCCATCTACTGGGTGTTAAATCACCACCTGTCTTGGAAAACTACCAACATCTATGTCTATACCTTTAATCAAGGGTCCTCGGAACAGACCACAGTTAATGCACTGAGATGCAAAGTGAAATGCATAACTAATACACTTTTGCATGAGTGCTTATTGGCCACGCAGGCATGACAGCAATGATAGACAAACCACAAAAGCCTTTTTTTTTTTCCCTGAAGTAATTTTATTACAAAGTTCATGAGGACAGTATTACAAGATAAGTTGTCAACATGCGAAAACAGAACAAAGCAGAACACAGGAATTTAACAAATTGGTAAGATAGGACAAACCACTGATCACAATAAACATAATAACTGATTAAGTCCTCAGGATGTGGGAGCCAGTGAATGACTACAGTGCAGGCATAGAACGGCCACATTCACATCGACTCAGCAAAGGTCAATCCAACCAAGGCAAAGATGTGCACAGCTCAAGAAAACATCTTACAATTTTTATATGCCATCGGCTTTTCTCAGAACTTTTAGAAAGCGTCACTTGTATGTACATAAAACTGTACAAAAACATGGCATCACAAGTATTTTAATCCTATATAAATATACCAACAGTTAGGATAACAACTAGATTATCTCTTGCAAAGATGTAGTCTCAAGGCAGTTGTCTGTTTTCCATGGACTGTGAAAAAGATGAAAATCTATGTGCAGTTAATTTTCAGTTCATGGGGAGGGGCCTTTTTGAATATGAACCAGCACTGACATTCCAGAAGGTGAAAGAAACAGTAAAACAGTTTCTACCAATTATCTTTGGAATTCATGCTAAAATCCCAGCCTGCTTTGTCAGCAAACAACGGATTGTGGAGTACTACTGTATGTACACTGACACCACCAAGAGATGTTTTTTTTTTTTAAATTTTTTTTAAATTCACACAACCGCTTTGCTAAGATTCTTTGACCGATACAAAACAAAACCCCCAGCCAATTTTAAAACAGTAATCTGTCCATCTGTCCACAGGAATGATCACTTTACAATACAGATCACAGAGAGGCAAAAATACTCAGGTGAATTCAACAATAAATCTATGCAAAGTACAAATTGAACATTTTTCATCAGTGTATTTCAGTGCTTTGTGACGTTCTATCCTTCCATCAGGGACAACCCTTTACTTTTCAGAGGCATTATTCAGTATGAGTGATGGTTTTTTTTCCTGGGGCAAGCTGACAGTTATTATTGGCTTTAGTTTAAGAGTCCGACTCATCAAAAAAAAATTAAACTAATCTGTGGTGCACTTAAATCAATCTCTTATTCTATTCCGAGTAATGCCTGATCATTTCTGCACCAAATTGGTGATCAAGGAGATACCTTGCAGATATGTGCCAGTGATAAGCATCTCTCACTTAGGCTAGAATCAGGTTAGGATTAATCCCAAAGGGGGCGGGGGAGGAATATCAATTCAAAGCAAGTCTTAAATGAGTTGAGACACTTAAACAGATAAAAGTTGTGACTGAGGCGATTTGGCATTGGCTTTTATCACTCCTTACTATCTTTCTGTCTGTCGTTAATTCCAGGTCAGTGATCGCACTCGCTGCTTGCGGGCCGTGAGGCCACTTTCCGAGGGGTGCTCGTGGGGGTTTAATCACAGTGCATCATGGCTGTTGTTTGAATTTATTTCTAGTTGCTAAATGGCTTTGAAAACGGCATAATGTGCTTTTCCCCCCTCAAGGCCGGATAATCGGCCACATTATTTAATCATGGCCATGTCCAGTGATTTCCATATGTTTTCAGTTCAATTGCTCTAAATGCAGTTTTCAATGGCAGCATGATGAGGTAAGTGCTGATCTTTTTAACTGATTGTAGCGCTGCGGGTGGATGTGCATTATTTGGTGTGTGCCTTGTCCTGGGGCTTGTGCTTCACACACACACGCCACAGCTCAGGACTCATTACTCACCCTAATTAGGATGCGTCTATTCGGGGATCTTTTGCCCTTACTTAGAGACACAATCTCACCATGGAAATTTGCTGCAGAGGTGAAAGGTATCTACAAGTCTAATCATATCAATGTTTCAATCAAAGACGCCGCCTGACACTGTACAGTGTTGCAAGACAGGGCAATGTAGTTGTTATTAGCATCCAATTACTGACTAATACACAGTGTCCTTCAGGCAAATCCCGCAGAGTAACTCAGGAAATCTCTATTAAGGGAAACAAATCCCTACATTTTTTTTTTGGTCGCCAAAGGACAAGAATGCTCATAGTGTATTCAGGCCTGCTTCAGTTATGTAAATGGTGGTTTACTTCTATGGCATTCTTCAAGGACTATGCTTCCCTCTCTAAGTGGTTCCGTTGGACCTCTGAACACAGATAGTGCGATTAGAATATGATACTATGAAAAACAAAGAAAGTGCTCAGAATGAGGAGGACTAAACACGTGTAGTGTGTACTCCGGTTCTCGACTGCTCTTAAGTCTCAAGTGTTGTTTTATTAAATTTCAGGTAAATAAGTATGCATTATATCTAAAAGGGAGGGAAGCAAGTAGATTGTCTGGCTGAAGAAGGAAAGCCTTTTTAGGGAAACAATTACACTGGAATATTTTCCCTAACAGAGTGAGTCAGAAGGACTCGAAGTAAAAGCCAATCTTGGTTTGGTGTTTGGTCATTGCAACTCCAGGGGACTGTGGCCAAGTCAACCGTTTTGATGATAAACTATAGGTCACAGTGCTGAGAGTCAATGGAACATAATGTCTGTTCAAATGTTGCTGCAGAGGTTTCTCCACCCACGGCAAAGCTCCACAGGGAGCAGAGGTAAAGGCCATTCTGCTATGATTAGGGGTTGAAGGTGTGTGTGATTATATGGAGCGGATAAATGCTTTCCACAATATTGAGCTGCTCTCCTGAAGATGTTTTCAATCAACTTTTAAACAGCAGCAGCGAAATAAAACAAAAAGCTCAAATATACTTAAATTCTGAGTCAAATTACTTTTTTTTTGTTATCAGATTCTGCCAGACAAAAATATATGTAGAGCACACAGTCCAAAATGTATTTACAGCACTGTACAACTACAGAACATTTTGTTTGATTGTTAGTCAAAAGCCTTCAGATTGCGCCTGACTGGCTGTCTATCAAAATCTTCTAAGAATGGCACAGGAGCACTGATCACAACTTTCAAATTAAAAAAAGATCACTTGACTGTGTAGGTTGGCTAACTACGACAATAATCAGTAATGACTTAACTCGTTTTGAGCCGCATCCTACAAGATTGTGTATAAATTAATGAATGTGTATATCAATTAAACTTTGTAATAAATATGCTAATAATTTAATTGAAAGTGGAGATGGAAAATGGCCCAAGTGATCATGCCAGTAATTGGATGGATCACAGTCTTCTGTTACAACTGGGCATCAATGGTAGCCTGTTTTGTTTTTCTGCCAGGTTTTATCTTTTCTTCATCTCTGCACTGATTCAAGGTTGATATTCACAAATAGATTTCTCGTTTAGGAGTGTGGGCAGACGTGGAGGTGGGCGGGAACTCAGACGTTACGCTGAGGGGCATCTCTTCCAAAGGGCAGTCCTGACTGACGTCCTGACCGCTGCCGGAATATGCACTGCGAGAGGGCGGAAGGCGTGATCGGTGCTCTTCGCCACCCAGAATGGCACTCCCGTTTGCCAGGCGTCCCAGACTTCCTCTTTCCTGGTAAGGCACAAAGGTAGAGAGTTTCGGGGGGTTCCTCGCCCTGCGTACAGGAGAGGGATGCCCAGGCATCCAGCAGGCGTCGGAGTGGCCCAATTCACTGCACTCAGTTGTACAGTTTCCGGTCATTGCCACATCGGGCAGCGAGCGAATGTCTGTGGGTAGAAAAGAGGAGGAATTGTCAGGTTTGCTATGAAATGTCAAGTTAATCAAACAAAACATCAAAAGAAAAACCTATTTAAAAAGCTATATCCGATCAGAAATCGTCTCATCTAAACCCAAATAATCCACTCCCTCCTCCTTCCCCTATTTTAAGGTCTTTGCAGCTGTTGCTAAGCAGTGAGCAGCAGTTGCTATGTAGCTGTTGCTATGCGCAGGGTAATGAGCACCACTGCGTGCAGTCCACTAGCTGATGTGATACATTCAGGAGATGGCATGCTGTGTCTGTGTCATTGTGAAGTATCCAGCAGCAGTTAGTCTAGCATGCATACAATACATCACAGCCCGTTTACAGCATTATATTGATTTGTGTACACCCAAAAATGTGTCAGTACTGAGAGTGAGAAAAATATGTACATGGACGTGATACATCTGACGTAACTGAGAGGCTTTGTTTTGTTGCAAATGGAAGGGATGAATCCTTTAGGCAAAAACATTATTGATTGACAGCACGGAAATGGGTTCTCTGCCCTTCATTATCATCATTTTTTTTTAACTGTTCCTACTTTAAAAATGGGTCTATGACCCAGTGACCTTATTTCCCTTTGCAAAACACACCAAAATAACTTTCCATCTCTTATTACATGTAATGGTCTTAAAACACCCACATATATACTTTATATATATATCTATATATATACATATACACACATACATATATATATATATATATATATATATATATATATATATATATATATATATATATATATATATATATATATATATATATATATATATATATATATATATATATTTATATATATATATATATATATATATTTATATATATATATATATATATATATACATATACACACATACATATATATATATATTTACATATATACTGTATATATATATATATATATATATATATACTGTATATATATATTGATATACATATACACACATACATATATATATATATATATATATATATATATATATATATATATATATATATATATATATATATATATATATATATATATATATATATATATATATATACACACACACACATATACATAAATGTATTAGGGCTGTCAATATTAACGCATGTGATTAACAAAAAAAAATTATCGCGTTCCCATAAATGAATGATGATTGATCAAAGTGAATGTTTTGACCGGCGCCTGAAGGCAGCACGCATTGCACAGGCAGTGATCACGTCACACACCAGTGATAGTTACAGCGATGTGCTCTGCGCCCACTTTTGCTTCAAAATAAACCTAGATTGAACTTTAGATAAAACTGAGGTAATTTGTTAGTATTGAAGTGAAAAACTTTCTTATCATCGGCGCACATCAACTTTAAAATAGCATCTTGAAGTGAAACATGAACATGAGGATGACGCCGCTAGCGTGAATGCTACTTGAATAGTGTTGCCAAACGTCCCTTGAAAAATAAATCATCCCGTATTTAGAAACAAAAGTACACATTCCGTATTGAGCTGTCAATAGATGCACTTTATCCAGTATTTTTATTAGGTAAGTGGCCAACAGAGCTGATTATTTTGTGTTCATGGTAGGCGCGCCCTGTAAAAGAAAATGGTAAATTGTGACGTCATACGCCAGTTTTTACACGGCAGTTTCGCCACAGTCGCCAACACGCACCAAGCAGGCATCTTGTCAATGCAGCAGATAACTAAAGTGAGTGTATAAAAGTTAAAATAGAAGTGTTCTGCTGTCTATGGTTACAATAAGCTCAATATTTATGTGAGCGTGTTTGTTTTGTTACTGAGTGCAGTTGGTCTGAGGTTGATCACACGTCATTCAATGAGGATATTACACATTCAGTTTGCACCTTTCGGTAGGAGAAGAGAGGTATGTGTCTTAGAACTCTTAGTGGCGTGTCATTTATTCCACTTTAATGAGCTATGAGAGTGTGTTTGGTGCTTTTTTTTAATGATAAGTTCCACAACATAGCATACAAACAATAATCTCACTGAGAAGAGATCTCATTTGTGACTAAAGCACAATTGAAATGTTGCCAGTCATATTAGTGAAACAAATATTTCACCTCTCTTTTTGTCACAGTAGTTTTAATAATGATGAAAGTTGGAGACCTGCTCTATCATAAAGCTGCACACTGAATGTATTATGTTTTAAGTTAAGCCGGACATATTTTTATTTAAGACAAAAAAGTGAACCTAATTCTTACTGTACTTACTGTCACCAGGTTTTGAGCAAATCAATGATTTTCAGTTCCTTAAAACATTTAGAAAACATTCCCGTATATTGCATTTGTGTCCAAATATTAGGGTATTTTTTAAGAAAATTGGATTCATGCAAGCAAATAATAGCCTGTGATTAATCATGATTAATCACAAAATTAGAGTGTGATTAATCAGATTAAAAAATAATGAATTGACGGCCCTTATTTATATATATATATATATATATATATATATATATATATATATATATATATATATATATATATATATATATATATATATATATAAATATATATATATATTTATATATATACATACATATGTACACATATATACATATACACATTTATACACATACATGCACATTAATACATGCACATACATATATATACATGCATATACATACTGTATATACATAAATATATTCATACATATATATGTACATACATATATACATTAGAATCAAACCCTGCTAACCTAAATATGAGAGAGTAATAAAAAATAAACATTAACTTCCACTAGGAACAAGCTCAATCAAGTTAGTATTTTAGTCCTCCAGGAATTTTCTTAACGCCGCTCAAATACGCACATCAAATGACTAATCAAAATTTCAGTTTGCTTCTTATGTAAACAAAGCAGGAAAAGCAACATGTAACAATAATACAACACTTAATTCCTTAGACCTACTTCTGGTTCCTGAATACATTGATAATCCTTTCGGGTAATTTAGTATATAAACATTTACTTCCTAATTTACATGTTTTATTTATACATCTAATTAACCCATATTGATTAACAACATGTTTTCATTTGCAATGCTGACCGATCAAAGAGGCAGCATTTACATGACAGAGATGTTGAAATGTAATCGTCTCTCATTTACCAACAAAAATTACCAATATAGATTGCTCTTATCAATCAATCAAAGTTTACTTATATAGCCCTAAATCAAAAGTGTATCAAAGGGCTGCATAAGCCACAAACAACATCGGCTCAGATCCCACATCAGGGCAAGAAAAAACTCAACCCAATGGGATGACAATGCGAAACCTTGGAGGGGACCGCAGATGTGAGGACCCCCCCTGGGCGACCGGTGCAATGGATCTAGCATAATAGTGTGAGAGTCCAGTCCATACTGGTTTTAACATAATAGTTTAACAGTTCACAAATGTTGAAGCTGGGGGTAAATTTGGTGAAAATGTGTTGAAACATAAATGGATGTTTAAGATTAACGAACCCTTTTGAAGCGTAAAACATACACAAAGAATGTCAGTAAATTGAGGACCACAGCGCAGACAACAGACAGCAAGGAAGCTTTTGGTGGTGATTCTGTAATCATAATTATTATAATTAATTAAAACAGTAAAGTAATTTGACAATGAGTTCTGAGTTACTCCCCTCCATTTTACATTCAGGTCTGTGCAGTATAACATGAGTAAAACATCAATACAATAATTATTTTCCAATTTGTGTTGTAATCATGTGCTTTTTAAGGTTAAGGTTACAGAAACACTTAAAACATTGATCAGAAATGTATAAAATTAAAAGTTGATCAATATTATCAAAAAAGGCATTTTAGGCCGCAACAACACCAAACAAACTTGCAAATTCCTGGAGTGACTGATAAGTAGTAATATCAGAAGTTTGGTTTATTCGAATATGCATAGAGGGTCACATTGGCGTACAGATCTTGTTTACAATTCACAATTCAATGTCCGATAGCAAGTAAGAAAAAGTAAGCCCTTTCAATCCTACCTCTTCTCCATGTCACATCAGTCAATGATACATTTGTTCACTTCCTGTATCCCTGCACTCAAACGTCTCGTGACATCGGAACCTGGCGAGACCCTAGGATTAAGCCAGAATGCACTATCAACCCTTAAGGCCCAGCCGTCCAATGCCCACAAATTAGTATGATTTTTAGATGTAACAACAATTTTGCTGTTGAATTAGAATTGTTACTTGAATCATTATTTCTATTTTGCCCTTACCCTGACTGCAAGACTTATCATGGCACATACCACCGCAGAAACCAATACCATTCAAATTACTGTTCTAAAAATGGTGCGGTATTTATGTGCAGCAGGCAACTGGCTGACTTGTCACGCAGCCTACCTGTTGACAGACTCCATATTTGACTGTGGTTAAATGGACATAGTTTTGAATTTGTCTTTTTTATCACTTCACACGGACTAGAACAAGCAATCAATGGCTGTAAAGCAAAGAGCTGACAGTCACAGCCACATGTAATGTTTTGATTGCTATGATAAACACATTACAATAGTGCCAGGCCTGCATTGCACATACAATAAAAGAGGCTGCTCATCAAAGATGCCTTGTCTCGTTTAGTCGATATGGGACAGTATCAGTGTGAATATATTTGTATAGAAAGCAAACAGCTTGGTGGTTCACAGATTTGAAAAAAAACAAGTATATATACACTACCGTTCAAAAGTCTGGGGTCACATTGAAATGTCCTTATTTTTGAAGGAAAAGCACTGTACTTTTAAATGAAGATAACTTTAAACTAGTCTTAACTTTAAAGAAATACACTCTATACATTGCTAATGTGGTAAATGACTATTCTAGCTGCAAATGTCTGGTTTTTGGTGCAATATCTACATAGGTGTATAGAGGCCCATTTCCAGCAACTATCACTCCAGTGGTGACCCCAAACTTTTGAACGGTAGTGTATATGTATTTTTTTAAAATTAAATCAACATAAAAAACACAAGATACACTTACAATTAGTGCACCAACCCAAAAAACCTCCCTCCCATTCACATAAAAGGGTTGTTTCTTTCTGTTATTAATATTCTGGTTCCTACAATATACATCAATACAATCTGCAAGGGATACATACAATCCATGAAGAACACATGATTGTGCGTGCTGCTGGTCCACTAATAGTACTGTCCTTTAACAGTTAATTTGACTAATTTTCATTCATTACTAGTTTCTATGTAACTGTGTTTATATTGTTTAAAAAAAAATGTTTTTTTTTTTTATTTATTTTTTTTAAATAAATAAATACAATCATGTGTGGTTACGGACTGTATCCCTGCAGACTGTATTGATCTATATTGATATATAATGTATATATTGTGTTTTTTATGTTGATTTCATAAAAATAAAAAAAAATAAAAAATATATTTTTTTAATCTCTTGTGCGGCCCGGTACCAATCGGTACCACTGATATACAGTACATATATTTGTATAGAAAGCAAAGAGCTTGGTGGTTCACAAATTTGAAAAAAAATAAAAATAAATTGCTGTGTGTGAATGATGCAAACCACAAGAGAGGGTGTACCAGAGGCAGTTAAGACGTCTCACAGAGGCAATGCCATTTTAAAAGAGATGCACCATCAGTACTGTATTCATGACCAGTGGCAAGATAATTATCCCACAAAATGTCAGCCCTCGAAGGCTGGAAAAAGCGCATCTGGCCTACCAGGTTTTAAATCAATCAAATGAGACAGCTTGTGTTGTCAAAGCCTGTAATAAGATTTTGAATGCAAAAAAAAATTTGAAACCCACATTTTTTTTTACATTTATATTATCTTACTAAAGTAGAAGTATGAGATAACTTGATTTTGTCTGTTTTCACTTCCGCGCTCATCCCATAGTTATGAAGTGTAAATGACATGTATGCCAATATAAATACAAATTCATTGAGTTTCTCATAGGATTACCTTGCTCTAATTAAATACAAATGTACAATTGTTAGGTGCAAATAATTTTCTGGCATAAGTGATAGACAGGGCCAATCCCTGGCATTAACACTCAGTTGTTTAGGTCCACAATGTCTAGTGGGGGCCACAGAAATGTGGCGACCGGTCACATCAGTAGCTGAATGTCACTGTCGTCATCATGTTCTGCAGGTATTTTCTTGTTCTACTTTGATGGACTAAATTTCCTCATGGATACAAAATGTACTTTGTTTCTGCAAAACTTTAGTTCAGTGGTAAGTCAACATGTCTTTTGTAATTGTTTTAGTTGGGTTTAACAGTATCACAGCCATGTCCAATAAAAAGACCGTAGAAATAACTGCTAAATTAAAATCGCTTCAAACACTATCATCGTGAGAGATGTATGGCTATATTTCTAAAACAACTGTACTACTTAAGTTTACAGTGAAGCAGGACCTTTCCCCGAAAGCAAATTTAGAGAAAAAAATGTGTCTGGGGGCCGGTATATCTATGTTTAGGAACACTAATACCAAAACCCACAATGATGTCTGATTGAATGCTAAAAACGTTATGACAGACCACCTTAAAAAACGGAATGGAATTTTTAATTTTTTTAGAATGTACATGAAAATAAAGAATGTGGGATTTACTATAAACACTGAATATTGACAACATATGAACATCACACCCCCTCTCGATCGACATATTTTACAATCAAGCGAAGCTTTAGAACTTTGTTGTAAAAATGTCCTTCCACGTTTGTCCCTGGCACCTGCATTTAGGCTGGCCGCTCTGGAAACACTCTGTGGAAACAAACCACGCCCACACTGCTAGGTGCCTCGTCTGAGCTGCTGTGACTTAGATTACCTTAGTAACTAGTATATCATGCAAAAGCATGGATTCCAACCATTGAAATACTTTGTATAGTTCAAGACTTACAGTACTTTGAAAACATCACTGCACATCATAATGGCGGCTACAGTTTCAGTCTAAAAGATGTAAAAAAAATTGGGGGGAATGTCTGGCGGGCCAGATCGAAAAGCTTAACGGGCCGCATGCGCCCCCCCCCCGGGCCGCTTGCGCCCCCCGGGCTGCTTTCGCCCCCCGGGCCTTAATTTGCCCAGATCTGCCCTAAAGAAATGATGCTTTAATAACATTTGTTTTTGCATACTTTTGCCAATTTATTATGTTTTGTTTACTTTTTCAATTATTGCCAAAGAGCTATAGCAGTTTTGAATTGGCTTCACTGCAGTAGGATGCACACTTTTCTTTACACCTTGGACCTATCAATATTTGTTTACCTTTTCATATCAATCAATCAATCAATCAATCAATCAATTTTTATTTATATAGCCCTAAATCACAAGTGTCTCAAAGGGCTGCACAAGCCACAGCGACATCCTAGGTACAGAGCCCCCCAGAACTCTGAACTTTATCTGGAATACAAACACATAATTATGGAACATGTCAGATTGAACTGAATTGTCGTCATGAACATTGGCGTTGTTAGGCTTGGACTTGTTCATATAGAAAATATACAAAAGACTGTCTCTGTAATGCTTGTTTTCTCTTTGTGTCATTGGGTTGCTTGAGTGTAGTTCACCTTTACGACACAGTAGGGGGCATTGAACGTATCATTACATCAGCAAGCTCTGAAAGTTACGGTGAACTTCGATGTCAATTGTTTAATTGGCAGTGTGCGTCAATACAAAGTGAGTTACTTTATGTACACTTTAATATCACTTGTTGTGTGCTTAAAACTGTATTGCAACTCATTTAGTCAGTTTTATTGTAGTCTAATGGCTGTTTGGCATCAGGTTCACAAGCTAACTGCTAGCTGAATATCATACCCTGATTCAATGTCAATCAATCAATCAATGTTTATTTATATAGCCCTAAATCACAAGTGCCTTTGGTGCCTGTTTGTAGCATTGGACATGTTTGTTAGCCTCAATTGACAATTTAGAATTATTGTTGTGATGCTATTTACATTATATTAATCATAACATTACTTAAGGCTGGGATGTTCAAATTATGTGCATTTATGTAACTGTGTATACACAGCTAAGTGATGTATATTTAACAGCCCTGTTGCAGGCTTGTGCCTATATTTCATTGCATTGTGGTCACTCTAGTTGATTTATAACGATTGTATTTGTTTGTATAGGAAACCACACACACGCAAACGAACAACTCATGCATGTCTTCAATATACAATTGAACCTGCAACTTGTACAATCTATTATTTCTCCTGCACTCACCTGAACGAATAATTGCTGTCCTGACCCGACACCCTGAAGTGATTACTAATCCATATTAAACCAGTCATAGTCGTCACTACAATTTTTTGGTCCTTCGAGCCGGATACAAGCAACCACTTCAGTCAATATGTTCAGGCCACATGAGAAAAAGCCTACAGATATGGATCGTCCACAAAGAGCAAGACAGCCGCCATCATACCTTCAGGACTACGAGGTCAGTTGCCCTATGAGGTACCACGTCCCCAGTGATGAGCGGGCCAGACGAATGTCTTCTCCAGAAATTCACAGATCTTTCCAGAGCATGAGAGAGGAAAATGACCAATTGCGCAAAGATGTCAAACATCTTACAGACGTGATCCACAGTCTTCCCACAGCCTCCTCACAGAATCAGTCCAGACGCCAAAGGGAGGAAATATCGACAACACCAGCACATACCTGTAAGCCGACGCCATCTAGTGGTCATCAAGACCCACGTCAGCCAGTCAGTGCCCCACCGGTGAGCAGGGATGCTTCCCCATCTCCACAAGGCAGCCGACCTGACACAGTCGAGGATCTAAGGCAGTGCTTGCAGGAAGCAGGATTAGTCACAGAGCACATTGAGTCACAAGCCACATCTGGTATTTCAACTCCTTACTCTCAATACAATTTTGGGGTGACAGACATTAATGAGTGTCAACCACTGCTTTACTATGACGACAAAGACTGTCCACCACACAGTAAAGCTCACCACCAGTCCAAAGATATCCAACAATCACAATATAAAGCTGTGCCAAGTCAAATATTGTCTGCTGTCAAGTACCACCCGATGTACAAGGAAGACTATGTGCACTATAATGATCGCTCCTATCAACGTGATGTTCAATATCATCACCCTTGTGGCACACATCCACCCCATCCGAGTTATCATCCGGCAGTAAAGAATACAGTCACCCTGCTAAGCCCTATAGACCAAGTAGTCCAAGAGCTCATCACGAAAGCCGCTACTTTGGCCGCGAAAGAGGTTACTCTCCTGATTATAGAGGCCACCATAATGACTATAACCCCCCTGACAATGGATATGACAGTAGAAAGGGGGAACACAGATACTCACCTGACCTGCCATATAATTTACCAAACCGTCAGACTCCATTAAGCAGAACGCCCGGTCCAGATGCCTACCGGGGACCTAAACCCACAATCCCAGACTTTAGGTCAAAGGACCCTCGTGAGTTCGCAAGACTAAAACTAGCCCTTGACAATTTACTACCATACGATGCACCAGAGCACTTTAAATTTCAAATTCTCACAGACCATCTCAAATGTGAAGAAGCATTACTTCTTGCTGACTCATACAGTAACGTCCATTCCCGTTTACAGACACTATGAGGGCACTTACAGAGATGTATGGTCAACCACAGCAGTTGGCACTAAAGAAGATTTCTGAACTGATGGACGGGGCCAATATCAGGACTGGTGACATTTAAGCCTTTAAATCATTTGCCCTTCAAGTTTGTGCATTGGTCGGGATGCTACATCAACTAGGAGGCCAAGGTTGGACAGAACTGAGGTGTGGGTCACATGTTTCTCGCCTCTTAGCTAAGTTGCCACAGGACCTAAGAGCCAACTTCCATAGATTTGTGAACCCCATCAGTACTCCCATTCCAACACTGCTTGATTTGGCTGACTGGCTCGAATATGAGGTAAGAGTTCAAATTAGTGGTGACCAACACAGTAGCACCTCATCAAGAGAGAGACAAACCCCACCCAAGAGTCAACGTCCCGACTACAAGTCACAGAGATCCACTACTATCCTCCATGGCAGTGAGTCTAACGAGTCAAGAGAGACATCAGATACATCTTCAGTTAATCCAGTGAGAGAGGTAATGCAAGATAAGCCAAAAAATACTGTCCCTTCTACGATACTGTACAGCATTATCTGAACCAATTCAACAACTTTAAACTCTTGTCAGTGGAACAGAAAACACAGTGGATCAAAGCAAACCATCGATGCTGGAGATGCGGACGTGAACACCAAGCAGCAAAATGTAACCTAAAGGCCAAGTGCAAGCAGTGCGAAAGGAAGCACCTGGATGCCAAAATGCCACAACAACTGGTAAACTCCAAACACCTGAATCAAGCACTTGCTTAGTGAGTTCTGTGTCAGAGATTATGTACATTGATCGGCCAGCCAGTAGCCAACAAGTGTTACTCAAGTTGAGTAGAGTCATCCTCCAGAGCGGCAACAAGGTACTTGAGACCTACGCAATATTGGATGACGGGTCAGAGCGCACAATACTCCTAAATGATGCTGCTGTTTACTTGGGCCTTCATGGGAAGGCTGAAGACCTCGCCCTCCGTACAGTCCGGCAAGAAGTCTGCACCATCCACGGAGCAAATGTGTCCTTCTCAGTATCTCCTACATCACAACCAGGCACGAGTTACAAGATTAATAAAGCGTTTACTACCAGAGAACTGAATCTAGCCAGCCACACATATCCAGTCAAAGCTTTGCAGGAGAAGTATCGCCACCTGAAAGACATTCCACTACAGACCATGAACGATGCCCAGCCGCTACTGCTGATTGGGTCGGATAATCCCCATCTGGTCACTCCAGTGGAACCAGTACGTCTTGGCCCTCCAGGCGGACCTGCAGCAGTTTACACCAGACTAGGATGGACACTACAAGGCCCTACAAGCCTCTTGAACCACCAACTGTCCACACAGTAATGCCTTTTCACCACGTGCACTCCTCCAGAATCAGAGTTGCTTAATCATGTGGAGAGGCTGTGGCAGTTAAATATCTTACCACACAGGAGTGAGCGTTTGATCACCAGGTCAAAACAAGATGCAAAGGCAGTCCGCATTCTTGAACAGAAGACCACCAGGATAATGGTTGATGGTGTAAATAAGTATGCTACTCCATTACTATGGAAACAAAATATTATTATTAAATATAGTTCTTGTCTTGCGCTCCTATTTTGGTGGCTTTTCCCATTTTATTGATGTTTTCCTGTAGCAGTTTCATGAACGCTATTCTGTGCATCTGCTTTGTTTTAGCAATCAAGAATATTTAAGTTGTTGCTATCCTGCTTTGTGGGGACATTAATGATTGTCATGCCATGTTCGGATGTACTTTGTGGACGCTCCAGATGCTGTAAGCCTTTGCTGTCGTCCAGCATTCTGTTTTTGTTTACTTTGTAGCCAGTTCAGTTTTAGTTTCCCTAAGCTTCAATGCCTTTTCTTAGGGGCACTCACCTTTTGTTTATTTTTGGTTTTAGCATTAGACCCCTTTTCATCTGCATGCTGCCTCCCACTGTCGTCTGCATATTGGGTTCACGACAAACCATCGTCGTCTCACACGACCTGTTCCCGACATCTACAAAGCAATTAGCTACAGGCTGCCACCTGCTGATATGGAAGAGTATTACATTGTTACGCTGCCGAGCTCTTGACAGCACCGACACTCAACAACGGCACATTATTTTCAGACTATAATTACTTGTTTGCAAAAAATATTTTTACCCCAAATAGGTGAAATTACATAATCTCCCACAGCACATCAGACTGTATCCCACGGCACACTAGTGTGAAAAACACTGGTCTACATAACATGTAATGGTGGTTCTTTGGTCAAAATGTTGCATAGATTATGTTTTGCAGACCATTTTCAAGTCACTTTCTGACCGTCTCTTATTTTCATGGCTCCAATTCAAGCAGCATCTCCTTGAATTGGAGATGCTGCTTGACGACTGCAACAACAACGCCGGAAATGTGTCCATAAAGTTCCATGGATGAATTATGTAAACCCACTACACCGTAGCGAGTCTACTGACAGATATAAGATAGAACTTTACGGTACTTTATATTAGAAATGACAACAGTGAAGGAATAATGCCCCATAACAAGAAGAAAAAGAAGGAGCTTATCGACTACGGCTTCGGCACGGACTACAACGGCGGACACGTGCACATTTTCAGGACTTATGCAGATCCCAAATACACATCAGCAGGTACCAGAAGGTAAGAAAAGTTTGTTTTGCACAATATTGCGGAACAAAATGCCAGATAAAATGTCTGCTAATAGGTGCCATTTTGCAGTCCTTACATACACACACCATTATAATACCGTATGTTGAAGCACAGCACGTCTGACTTTGGTAGCCGTAATGCTCCGACAATCCATCAGGCAGTCAACTTCATAGCTTACCAAAGTTGTACTAAAACATTTTGACAGATTCTTGAGTGCCGTGAGTTATGTTCTATGTTCTCAATGAATCATCAACGTTTTGGTGTTGCTTGCTGGCATCATCTAGCAGTCTACACATATCTCTTATGTGTGACTGCCCTCTACCGGTCACACTTATCATTACACCATGTACCAAATAAAATAGCTTCGAGGTTGGTAAGCACAACCAGAATTATTCCGCACACCGGGTTATAAGGTGCACTGTCGATTTTTGAGAAAATTAAAGGATTAAGTGCACCTTATAGTCTGAAAAATACAGTACATACATTTCTAATTAATTTGTATTTAAAGTACAGTTATGGATGTCTTCATTATATTGAGGAACATTGTTAAGATTTAGTGTATAAAACACACAAACTCAGGCCCTGTCTCCTCATATTAATCACTCCAGCTCAGGGGTCGGCAATCCAAAATGTTGAAAGAGCCATATTGGACCAAAAATTTTAAAAAATTAAATATCTGTCTGGAGCCGCAAAAAATGTAAAGCCTTATATAAGTTTTATAATGAAGGCAACACATGATGTTGAAATGTAATAATTATTTGACACTTTTTTGCAACATTGGAAAACATTAGTAAAACGGAGGCTTCCCAGAGGGTGAGATTATTCCTGGAAATTACTGGCTTAATGGCCAAAGGTACAAAATGTGTGTCCAAGTTAAAAGACACGTCAGGCAGTCTTCTTCTAATGGATTTACTACAAATGCAGTCAATTTTACATACAAATAATGTGTCTTGAGACATGCAAATATAAATTAAATACACAGAGGACATAAGTGAAGGAAATTAAATAAGCTCAAATATACCTAAAAACAATGATGCAATATGTACATACAGCTAGCCTAAATAGCATGTTAGCATCGATTAGCTTGCAGTCATGCACTGACCAAATATGCCTGTTGAGCACTCCACACAAGTCAATAAAATCAACAAAGTTCACGTTTGTACATTCACCATACTTGCCAACCCTCCCGTTTTTAGCGGGGGAATCCCGGTATTCAGCGCCTCTCCCGACAACCTCCCAGCAGAGATTTTCTCCCGACAAACTCCCGGTATTCAGCCGGAGCTGGAGGCCACGCCCCCTCCAGCTCAATGCGGACCTGAGTGGGGACAGCCGTTCTCACGTCCGCTTTCCCAGCAGCTTGCCTGCCCAATGACGTCATAACATCTACGGCTTTTAGACAGTAGAGTGCACAACAAGGAGAGAGAGTTCTTGGTTTCTTATGTGGGTTTATTGTTAGGCAGTTTCATTAACGTCGCGGTAACAACACACAACAACAGCAGTCACGTTTAGTCTACCGTAAAGCAGTTTGTCTGCCATAAACAGCAATGTTGTGACAATCTTAAACAGGACAATACTGCCACCTACTGGATAGCCTGCAGAACACTGAAATTCAAGTATGTCTTTTATTTATATGTATAATAAAATATAAAAAAAAAATATATATAGCTAGAATTAATTGAAAGTCAAGTATTTCATACATATATATATATATATATATATATATATATATATATATATATATATATATATATATATATATATATATATATATATATATATATATATTATATATATATGAAATACCTGATTTGGTGAATTTTAGCTGTAAATATACTCTCCTCTTAACCACACCCCAACCACCCCCCCCCCCCCCACACCTCCCGATATTGGAGGTTTTAAGGTTGGCAAGTATGACATTCACACACAGCATAAAATGTTTGGTGGACAATATGAGACAAGGAAGGAGTGGCATGAATCATGTCTTACTGTGGCAGCGTCGGAGAAAGTTGTACACGTAATTAAACTACGGTGAGTTCAAGGACAGAAATTAGCACAAAACGGCGCTCGCCAAATACTCTCATCAGTGAAGCCTTTTTACTATAAACAGTGGGATTTCTAACAATTAGGGAGGTTTTTGTCCTGTTTGTCCTCCTACAGCAAGGGTGTCCAAACTTTTTCCACTGAGGGCCGCACACTGAAAAATCAAAGCAAGCGGGGGCCATTTTGATATTTTTTTTATTTTAAAAACCAATACAATATATGTATAAAAAAAATATACATTAAGGCCTCCACTCAGGCTTGATCCCGAGGATCCCAAAGGGTTTTGGTCCAAAAAATATTTAAAATGTGTCATTATTCAGTATTATTATCTCTAGATCAACATTAGGTCTATCTGTCAATATAACGTTTTTAAAGATTTAAGTCGTATGCTCTTTTTGTCAAAGAAAACACTGTTTTTTTATAGAAAAAACACAAAATATGCAATATTTTCACCCAATAAAATTTTTAAGACGAATATTTCAGATTATATAATAATTGGAGCCTTAAAAAGGTCAATAACTCATAACACCATTGATTTTAATTCATTATTGTTTTTTGAGCAATGACACTTAAAAACAAATCACACAAAAATTATTGGGGAACCAAAAGGGTCCTACTCATTAAAGTGTTAAAAAATAAATTATACATTTTTTTTTCTGTTTACTTTTAACACAATAATCTCAAGATCAACTTCAGATCTATCCGTCAATTATACGTTGTATTGTTGTTTATGTTTTTTGTTTGTTCGTTTTAGGCAAAGAGTTTAGAGTTAGAGTTAGAGTTTGAGATTATTTCGAACATGCAAGCATACAACATGATACATCACAATTTCCAGTTTCTCTTTTCAACATGTTCGAAAAGGAGTAGGAAGAAGCAGAGCTTATTTAATCCTACCCCTTTTCTTTACATAACAGTTGCTGAAACTTTTTTGTTCACTTCCTGTTCTCAATTTATTCACAATCAACTCCATAGGTAATCACAATAAAAATAAATAAATAAATAATAGTAAGAATTTAATAATAATAATTGGTGAAGTAAGTCATATTGCATATGATGAGATAAGTAAGATTACTTTAAGAATGAATGAATGGATGGATGAAATAAATTGAGAATGTTTGTCATGGTTCTTCTTCTTTGTACTTTGTAAACACTTTAAGTTTGAAGAGTTTCTTGAAGTGTATCATATTAGTACATTGTTTGATTGCTTTGCTTAATCCATTCCATAATTTAATTCCACATATTGATATACTGAAGGTCTTAAGTGTTGTACGTGCGTACAAATGTTTTAAATTACATTTTTCTCTAAGATTATATTTCTCCTCTTTTGTTGAGAAGAATTGTTGTATATTCTTGGGTAGCAGGTTATAGTTTGCTTTGTGTATAATCTTAGCTGTTTGCAAATTCACTATGTCGTGGAATTTCAGTATCTTTGATTCAATAAATAAAGGATTTGTACGTTCTCTATATCCAACATTATGTATTATTCTAACTGATCTTTTTTGTAACACCGTTAATGAATGAAGTGTACTTTTGTAATTATTTCCCCATATTTCTACACAGTAGCTCACATATGGTAACACTAGTGAGCAGTAGAGAATATGAAGTGATTTTTTGTCTAGATCATGTTTTGCTTTATTCATTATTGACGTGTTTCTTGCTACTTTATGTTGTATATTTTTTACGTGAGCTTTCCAGTTCAATTTATCATCAATCATTATACCTAGAACTTTGGTTTCATTTACTCTTTCAATTTCTATTCCGTCTATTTGTATATGTGTTTGACTTTCTCTACTACTATTACCAAATAGCATTATTTTAGTTTTACTGAGATTCAACGATAATCTATTTTTGTCAAACCATCTTTTTAATTTGTTCATTTCTTCTGTTATTATTTGTATTATCTCCTGTGTGTTCTCTCCTGAACAAAACGCTGTTGTATCATCCGCAAATAATACTAACTCTAAATATTTTGTAACTTTACAAATGTCATTTATATAGAGATTGAATAATTTAGGTCCTAATATTGATTCCTGAGGTACACCACAGGATATATTTAGCGTTGTAGACATGTGTTCGCCTAGCTTCACGTATTGTTTCCTGTTCGTTAGATAACTTCTTATCCAGTTTAAGACTAACCCTCTGATGCCATATCATTCTAGTTTTTTGATTAAAATATTGTGATTAATTGTGTCAAATGCTTTAGTTAGATCCATAAAAACAGCTACTGCACATTATTTACTGTCTATTGCATTGGTAATTTCTTTTGTAATTTCAATTAAAGCCATTGAAGTTGAGACATTAGCTCTGTATCCATATTGGTTCTCTTTGAGTATTGTATTTTTATTTATGAAACTCTCTAATCTGTTATTAAACAGTTTTTCAATGATTTTAGAAAATTGTGGAAGTAAAGAAACAGGTCTATAATTTGTAAATTGATGTTTATCTCCAGTCTTATAAATTGGTGCAACTTTAGCTATTTTCATTTTGTTTGGGAATGTACCTGTTTGAAATGATAGATTACTAATATACATTAATGGTCCTGAGATCTCTTCTATAACCTTTTTTATTGTTTCCATATCAATTGTCTTAGATTTACATTTTTTAACGATTGTCACTATTTCCTCCTGTGTCACATTACTGAGGAACATGGAGTTGGGATTTCGCTCTATGGTATCATTATAGTCCTCAATTGGAACTGGGTCTGGAATCCTTTCTTCCAATTTTGGTCCAATATTTACTAAATAATTATTGAAGCTTTCACCTACTTCCTTTATGTTGTCATTTTTTTTATTTCCGTCTAAAAAGTATTGAGGGTAGTCCCTCTTTGTGCCATTTTTAATAATGCTATTGAGGATGCCCCATGTTGCTCTCATATTATTTTTGTTCCTGTCCAATAATTCACTGTAATATTATTTTCTACATGATCGTAGTATGTCTGTTAACTTGTTTTTATACTTTTTGTACTTAATTTCTGCCTCTATAGTACTTTGTGCTATAAATTCTCTATATAGTGTATTCTTCTTCTTACAAGCATTTTTTAATCCTTTTGTCATCCATGGTTGATTATTCTTTCTCTGTTTATTACTGAGTTGTATCCATGGACAATGTTTGTCATAAAGTATTATGAACTTGTTTAAGAAATGTTCATATGCTTCATCAACCTCCTTTTCATTGTACTGTAGCTCAATTTTGAAAGCAGTCATCCTCTTCTCTGTGCACAGTCTTCAAAATGTCCTTTTGTCTTCCATGTTCTTCTTGTAGTGTCCATCATATATTGTAAAAACTGGCAGATGATCACTAACGTCGGTTATAAGTAGACCACTTGTAGTGTTATTGTCAAACTCATTGGTAAAAATATTATCAATAAGCGTGGCACAGTGTGCTGTGATTCTGCTTGGCTTTGTGATTTTAGGATATAGACTGATGCTGTACATTGTATCAATGAAGTCATCAATAGACTTTTGCTTGTTAGGGTTCAATAAGTCAATATTAAAGTCACCACATAAGAACATTATTCTTTGACCATCATCCATGTAAGTAGCCTTGATCCATTCTTCAAATGTTTCTATACTTGACTTAGGTGATCTATATATACAACTGATGAAAATGTTTTTGCTTTTTTCCTGACATATTTCAATGGTTATACATTCTAAGATATTATCTATAGCAAATGACATGTTTTTTACCACTTTGTAGTTCAGGTTCTTCATCACGTACACAGCTACTCCTCCTCCATTTTTGTTGGTTCTGTTGATGTAGTTTAGTTCATATCCTTCCAGATCAAAATCTATTCCTTTTTTATCATCAATCCATGTTTCTGTGACAGCAATCACTTTGAATGGTTCGTTGATGTGTTCAAAAAGTTCTTAATGTTGTTGTAGTTTGCATACAAGCTTCTGCTATTAAAATGAATAATTGACAATTTGTTATCGCATGTAATGTTGCTATTATATTGATCATCTGTATAATAAAAACAATTATTACTGATGTGGGAGAAAAAATTTGTATCTGGATCTATATCACTTTCCAAATCCTGGTTTTTGTAATCTTTGTTGCAGAAATTTTTTAGTTCCATATTTTCTTGTTTGATGTTGTTTCAATAATCTCAATAAGTGTAGGTGGATGCAATCCTGAATGTAGGTCCTCTTGTTTAGTCGTCCCTTGGAACATAGTAGTGCCGATGCTGAATTTGGGTGTTTTCTGTCAGAGTCCATTATCATCGTTGTTGTGGTAGCTGTGTAAACTTAAAAAATTGTCCAGGTCCTTGATGTCATGGACAACAATTACTCTTGCTTCTGGACCTCCATTCAGCTTGATGTAGATTTTACAGTTGGTGCTCCAAATTCCCTGGATTTTTCCCTGCTTTCTCAAGTCGCGTGCTTTCTTGGCGATTCCAGCATTACGTTTTGTGAGATGCTCATTCATGTACACATTTGTTCCCTTCAGCTTCTTTCCCTGTCTCAGCAATGCCATTTTAGATTTTCTGTTTACGAGTTTCACGAGCACGACTGGAGTGGCGTTCTTGTTTCTTCCGTTCAGTGCGATGCATGTTTCGATGGTATTAATGTCAATTTCAATTTCCTTTGATTGCAGAAAGTTGACCACTTGCTGTTCTGCTGAGATCATATCCATTTCATCTGGTTCACCTTCATTATTCACAGCTTTCGCATAGGATCTTGGTTTAATTCGGTGCCCTGTCACGATGATATCATTCATTCGTTTGTCCTGATCCATTTCATCTATGATATTCCTCAACATGTTGTTGTCTTCTTGAAGGGTCTTCATTCGTTTGCCCATTTCAGTGGCTTCATTATTTCTTCTGTTGTTCTGAGATTGCAGATTTTCTATATTTTCCTGCAGACTTTTCACATCTTGTTTGTGTTCTGTTGTTTCTTTTCTCAGATATTCTTTCAATTATTTCATTTCTTCTTTCATTTCTTTCATTTCTTTCATTTCTTTCATTTCTTTTTTCATTTATTTCATTTCTTCTTTCATTTCTTTCATTTCTTTTTTCATTTCTTTCATTTCTTCTTTCATTTCTTCAAGTTTTTGTATTATCACTTCTTGATTCCCATCATGTCCTGTGTCCAACCTCAAATCTTGTTCCCAGTTGTGTTCTGTATCAGCTGACCCCGAAGGTTTCGGGATTTCAATATTTCCTTTACCTTTTCGCATCGCGGCAGTCACTGACGTCAATGCCTCTTGCTTGTGTCTTAACGGCAGTTGCTTCTTTAGCGACTTGCGGCACTTTAACTTGTTTTTTCCAACAATTTCCTATCTTGCGCCGTTCAGAGATCAATTTGAGGTGTCAGCCTGTCAACTTATATCACTCTGCGACGTCGGGATCACTTTAAAATAGCTGTAAACTCGCCGTAGCTTTTGGTTGCTAGGCAACCGCTTTGAACTGCGGCAAGGTGCCTTTGGCTTGAGGCTAACGGCTCTCCCAACTCGCCTTCTTTCAGCGTATCAGTGCCTCTCAACTGACCAAAATCAGATTGAAGATGCCAGGGTACTCTCCTGTGGCTGTGATCGCAAATCAGTGGTCAAAATCTTCAGATTTAACAAAAAACTCCGGTAGCAAGAGCGGAGCCTTTCTCTTTTGCGTCCTTTCTCATTGACAGGAAGTGACGTACATGACAGAAAGAAAAAAAAAAAAAGCTCAATTTTTTATATGGCAAACACAAAATATGCAACATTTTCCCCAAAAAATATCTCAAAGTGCAACATTTAATGTGACGTAATTGGAGCCTTGGATAGGTCAATAATTCATAATAACATTGATTTTGATTCATTATTATTTTTTAAAGAAAGAAACAGCCTGCATGGCAGCTTTGTGTTATTAGAGTAAACATTGCAACATTTTCTTGTTACATTTCACCTGTTTGGTCTTTCATACCACTTTTTATGTTTTTAATTTTTTTAATCGTGTTTTAAAATGGGCCGTGGGGCCATTAAAAAAATCACCTGCGGGCCGCATATGGCCCCCGGGCCGCACTTTGGAAATCCCTGTCCTACAGAAATCATATTAAAACAAAAAATATATTTGCCTCCCACCTTTTTCCATTTTCATACATTTTTGAAATAGCTCCACCAGGGCAGCGCTAAAGAGGCGCATCCAGCTCAAGAGCCGCGGGTTGCCGACCCCCGCTCTAGCTCTTTGTAATGTATCTACGTGAGACCTGGGTTACACTTGGTTAAGGCCACAAAAAGCCCAAGGAAGGCCCTTGTTATGGACTCCACACAAAGGTAGTTTTTATTCATTATTAATAATTGTCTTGGTAGACAATATGCATTGATTATACAGTATTTCACAGCTGCCAGCAGTGGAAACTACATTTTCAGACCCTAAAGAAGCTAAGATAACAGATAGATGTGCTAAACACCAACATAATTTATGAAATAAGATCATGTTTTCAAACACATAATATGCTGCACGCACTGCACATTTCTAAACATACATGTACCAGCCGGTCCTACAATATAATCAGGAGCTAAAGTACAGTAGGTGATACAAGGACGCTGAGCTTTTCTGTGAATTATCCATACCGCTTGGAGAATTATTTCATCAAATGATAATTACTGTGAAAAGAATGTTACTTGATCTGTTGTTGCTCTTAATCTCATTGTTCCCCTAATCCTAATTGCTGGTGCTAAAGCTTCTGAAGGCATTTGCCTCCAAACTAAGCAATGCGTTTCTATATGCCTGCTTAATGATATCATTATTTTACAATTATGACCGATAAATTGTGATTAATTTCAGTACGATTCACAACAAATATATACTTGGTCGTGTATAGAGAATACATGGATCCACAAAGCTTTTTTATAGGAGACAGAAAACCAACGCAAAACTGTCTTATGCATGATAACTGGAGTTTATTTCTCATCTCCCCAAGAATATTGTCTGTATGCATCACTGCGGTGAAATGGACCCCTGCTACAAAAGATGTTCAAGGGAGGAGAGTTTGGTGAAGTGTTGAGCAATGCGCTTCTGAGTGCGAGCACACTTGTGCAGGCAAAGACTCCAAAAGGATTTCACACTTGATTAACACCTCTCTACAGCTTCCCGGAGGTTTACTCCACACCAAGCCGCTTCATGTCAAATTCGGCACAGGTGCAAAAAAACAAAAATCATTTACATACCTTCACCAAAACCCTGAACTGTCTACATTGTGTGTTTAAACCGAAATGCAGGAATCCTAATGCCAGAAGATGGAAAAAGGTGAACCCAAGATGCCATAGCTTTCCTGATTGCCAGTTTTAGTAATTGACTTTCAGATTGACAGTGATTTTAGGACAGCGGACATTATTCTGGACACTAAATGCAAGTGTGTAATGCAACCTGATGCCAAGCACCACAGAGTGCTCATCAACAGTATCAATGGCCATAAAATAAGCAATGACAGCTAAACACATTGCCTCGCCTGCCAAAGTCTGACATTTTCTTCTTGCAATGTCAAAGCGCATATTGCACGCTACCAGTAGACCGCATGGACGTTCAAACAGCTGCTATTTTAGTATGCAAATACCGTCCATGTTTGTGTTTCATTTTCACATGGTTTTATTTGTAGGATTCTGTTGACAATTTAACAAGGGAGAGATCGAATTCGAGACCGACAGTTTGTGTTGGAGCGATTCTTGCTGTCATGAGTATGCATGTTATTTCAAGCTCAGAGCAGTTGTCAATATGCAGGAACGGTAATGCACAAGCAACACACATTTATGACAGAAAGTATTTTTTTTTCTTCTTCTCCGAACACGCTGAAAGAAATTAATAATTTACCACGATAGGATGACTGAAGCTGTAGTAGTACACATGCTTTGCTCTTCAAAACGTACAGGTGTGCTAAAGTCATCGTAAAGTTTCAATATACGGTGGCCCAGTTGGAGAAAATAAGGCCATGCTCAAAACTGTTGTTTCTCATTCCAACAGCTGGAATTAACTTCTTTATGAATTGTTAAGGGAGCCCACAACATTAGGTACCCTAGCACAGACAAGCGTTTTATCAAAAATTGTCCTAGGGTGCAGCACGTTTCGCAGTCAATTGAGGGTGACATAGGGATTTTAATTCCTATTCCGTTCCACTCTTGGTAAAATGACTCCTATACCTTTCCTAATACCATCCATCCATTGTCTACCACTTGTCTCTTTCTGGGTCGCGGGGGGTGCTGGAGCCTATCCCAGCTGCACTCAGGCAGAAGGCGGGGTACACCCTGGACAAGTCACCACATGGAGAAAAATCTACTCCCAAGTGGGCCGGACTGGTAAAATCACGGCACGATAACTGAAAAATAAAGACAACTGCAGATTGTTTTCTTTGTTTAAAAATAGAACAAGCACATTCTGAAAATGTACAAATCATTATTTTTTTTATTTTTTTTTACACTTAAACGTGGCGGTTAATAGTATTCTATCTTTATTTGTCGTTATCTCTACTTTCTGAATACATTATGTGATAATGTTCATCAGTCAACTCCATCCATCCATTTCCTACCGCTTGTTGGTATTAATTTTCAATCTATAACGATAAAAAAAATCATATCAAAATCAAATTACAGGATGTTATTTATGTAGTTTGCTCATTTTCCTCGACTGTGGTTTATTTGTTTTACATATGTAACATAATGTGCAAAGATACAAGAAATTGCTATTGCGACATCCAGTGGACACATTTAGAACAGCAGTTTCTTTCATTCAAAAATTTCGGCTCATTTTTATATGGCAGTAACTAAAGCTAATCTCATAATTTTCATCACTTCTTTTTATTCCTTTCATTAAAATGCATATATACAAGCCATATACAGTTGACACTTTCGTTGTTTTTTTTGGTTTTTTTTGTTTCTTATACATTTCCATGATCAGAAAGGAGCAGATGGAAGAATACTATTCTTGTATTTATTTGTCCCCTTTTTAACACAAATTATTTAGATGACTTTATCACTGTTCCCTCCACCAACACCCGAACTCTAAAATATTTAAAATTTTCGTTTAAGCATTTTCAAAATGACACGTCCAATCAAAATCAAAAATCAGTTTGATATAATTCCAGTTGTCTCTTTTTGTAACTCTTTTTAAATTCAAATATATTCTTGCAACTTTTTAAGTCTTTGTCTAGCGAATTCCATGCTTTCACACCAGCAACAGACAAGCACATTTGCTTCAAATTTGTTCGCACTCTTGGATGTTTAAAATCATACGGCCTTCTGTGGTTCTCATCTTCAGACGTGAACACAAATAACTTTTGTAATTCTTTAGGAAGAACTTTATTTCTAGCTTTGAACGTCACTAATAGAGTATGCAATTCTACAATGTCTTTTAGTTTTAATAATCCTGACCTAATGAAGAGTGGATTTGTGTGGTCTCTATATCCTACTGTACAAATTATACGAATTGCTCTTTTCTGTGAAATAAATAAAGGCATTATGTTGCTGTGATATGTATTTCCCCATATTTCTGCACAATAATTGAAATAAGGTAGAATAATTGAGCAATATAACATTCTCATTGTGTTATATGGGAAACTGTATTTAACCTTGTTCAAAATAAATAAGCTTTTAGATACCTTATTTTTCACATGCAATATTTGAGCTTTCCATGTCAACTTTTCATCTAAGATGACCCCAAGAAATCTGATTTCAGACACCTTCTCAATTTTCACATTGTTTATGGATAAACTAACTTCTATCTTTCTTTTATTACTGAATACCATAAATTTAGTCTTTTCCAAGTTTAAAGATAATTTATTTACATCAAACCACAATTTTAGTTTAACCATTTCCTCTTCAATATTACCGGCTAAGATTTTCAAGTCATCTCCTGAACAGTGTAAATTTGTATCGTCTGCAAATAATACGTACTGTAAAATTTCCGAGACCTCACAAATATCATTTATGTATAAAATAAAAAGTTTGGGTCCTAAAATCGAACCTTGTGGAATTCCACATTGAATATTCCTACATTCTGACCTATAATCATCGATCTCAACATATTGCTGTCGTTGTTGTAAATAGCTGGTTAGCCAGTCCAGTGCAACTCCTTTAACTCCATAAGTATATAATTTAGAAATGAGAATTTGATGATCTATAGTGTCAAATGCCTTCTTTAAATCAATGAACACTCCTATTGTGTATTTATTTTGATCAATTGCAGTTGTAATCTCTTCAATAATGTTCATGATGGCCAAGCTCGTAGACCTATTTGATCGAAATCCATACTGACTTTCATTTAATAATTTATGTTTTTCAATAAAGCAGTCTAATTTATTAACAAACAGTTTTTCAAGCACTTTTGAAAATTGAGATAGGAGAGATACTGGTCTATAATTACCAAATGTATGTTTATCTCCGGTTTTAAATAAAGGTGTGACCTTAGCTGTTTTCATACTGTCTGGGAAAACTCCTACTTTAAAAGAAAAATTAATTATATAATGTAATGGTTTAATGATGCAATCAATTGTGTTTTTTATTATTTTCATGTCAATACCCTCATTGTCTGTTGAGGTCTTGTTTTTTAGTTTATAAACCACAGATAATATTTCATTTTCAGTCACTTCACTAAGAAACATTGACTGCATAACCGTATTTTCCCTTTTCCAGACACCCCCTGATTGATCATTAGCTCTTGGTATTTTTTTTTGCTAAGCTAGGTCCTACATTTACAAATAATTGATTTAATTCATTGACAATTTCATCTTTGTTTTCAATTAACATATTATCTTTTTTAAAATAGCTAGGTAGTTCTGTTCGCCTTGTCCTATTCCCTATTGCTTTATTCAAAATATTCCATGTAGCCTTTATGTTATTTTTATTTTCACACAACATTCTTTTGTAAAATTCCCTTTTTGCTTGTCTCAATATATTGGTCAACTTGTTTTTTTAGTTCTTATAGCGTTTTTCAGCATTCTCTGTTCTTGATTTGATAAACTCCTTATAAAGTATATTTTTCTTTTTACATGCATTTTTCAAACTGTTTATCATCCAAGGTGCATTATTTTGCCTTTGTTTAGATGTGCATGGAACCTCAGGACAATGCTTTTTATATAGAGTAGTATAATGTTTAAGAAAATAATCATAGGCAGTGTTTATGTCGTCTGTGTACACCTCTTTCCACTCTTGTTTTAATAGCCCATTCCTGAAGTTGTTAATATGATTGACACTTCTTTTCCTCTTAAGTATTTGATGATATGTTCTTTTAGGTAATTGATAGTCAAATATTGCAAATATAGGCAGATGATCACTTATGTCATTTATCACTAACCCAGTAGTGATGTGAATCCCTAAAACATTTGTAAATATATTGTCTATTAAGGTTGCACTAGTTGTGGTTATTCTGCTAGGCTTTGTAATTAATGGGTACAGCCCTTTTTCATATAATATCTCTAAAAAATCTGATGTTTGTTTATGTGAATCTACCTTTAGAAGATCAATATTATAATCTCCACAAATTACTATAGTCCTATTTTTATTTAGACCATTAATCATTTCCTCTAATTTATCCATGAATGTTTCCACTTTTGATCCTGGTTTTCTATATACACATGCAACAACAATGTTTCTGTTTTGTTGTAATTCTATCTCAACAGCTACACACTCCATCAAATCATTTATGGCCATTGTCATACATTTAACTGGTCTGCATTTTAGTTCATTATATATATAGAGGTCTATCTATAATCTGTGGTAATATAGAACATATATAATATATATACAGCACACAGTAGTACATCAACTCACAAACTTAATTGGTTTTCTGATGGAGCTCTTTTTAACTTAAAATAATTGTATCTCAAAAACGCTGCCCATTGAAATTAATTGAAATCAGTTTAATTGGTGCTTGCCGCACCCCCCAAAAACAGCACCATTAATTACATTATATGTAATTTACATGTAAAAAAATTAAATAATTAGATAATAAATATTGTATGACACAATACGATAAAATGAAGCAGCACGGTTGAACAGGAGTTAGTGCGTGTGGCTCACAATACGAAGGTCCTGGGTTCGATCCCCGGGCTCGGGATCTTTCTGTGTGGAGTTTGCATGTTCTCCCTGTGACTGCGTGGGTTCACTCCGGGTACTCCGGCTTCCTCCCACCTCCAAAGACATGCACCTGGGGATAGGTTGATTGGCACACTAAATTGGCCCTAGTGTGTGAATGTGAGTGTGAATGTTGTCTGTCTATGCGATGAGGTGGCGACTTGTCCAGGGTGTACCCCGCCTTCCGCCCAAATGCAGCTGGGATAGGCTCCAGCATCCCCTGCGACCCTGAA
Source organism: Entelurus aequoreus (assembly GCF_033978785.1). NCBI lineage: Eukaryota > Metazoa > Chordata > Actinopteri > Syngnathiformes > Syngnathidae > Entelurus > Entelurus aequoreus. The sequence goes on from NC_084735.1 coordinate 39,783,404, forward strand.
AGGGACAAGCGGTAGAAAATGGATGGAAATAGACTACAGTAGCTTTATGAAGTAATGTAATGGTCTTCTACTATATTTCCTTAAAGGCCTACTGAAACCCACTACTACCGACCACGCAGTCTGATAGTTTATACATCAATGATGAAATCTTAACATTGCAACACATGCCAATACGGCCGGGTTAGATTAGTAAAGTGCAATTTTAAATTTCCCGCAAAATATTCTGCTGAAAATGTCTCGGTATGATGACGTTTGCGCGTGACGTCACGGATTGTGCGGTTTTCATCGCAAAATTCCACAGTATTCTGGACATCTGTGTTGGTGAATCTTTTGCAATTTGTTTAATGAACAATGAAGACAGCAAAGAAGAAAGCTGTAGGTGGGATCGGTGTATTAGCGGCTGGCTACAGCAACACAACCAGGAGGACTTTGAGTTGGATAGCAGACGCGCTACCGTGAGTACGCAGCTTTGGCTTCCAAACATTTGATCGCTTGCCCGTACGTGCGTGCCGCTATGTGCATGTCACGTACATACGTAACTTTGGGGAAATATATGTGCTGTATGAACTTTACGGAGGTGAACGGTACTTTGGGCTGTGGGATTGAGTGTGTTGTGCGGGTGTTTGAGTTGTATTGGTGGGTTATATGGACGGGACGGGAGAGGTGTTTGTTATGCGGATTAACTTGTGGCATATTAAATATAAGCCTGGTTGTGTTGTGGCTAATAGAGTATATATATGTCTTGTGTTTATTTACTGTTTTAGTCATTCCCAGCTGAATATCAGGTCCCACCCGCCTCTCACAGTATCTTCCCTATCTGAATCGCTTCCACTGCCCTCTAGTCCTTCACTCTCACTTTCCTCATCCACAAATCTTTCATCCTCGCTCAAATTAATGGGGTAATCGTCGCTTTCTCGGTCCGAATCGCTCTCGCTGCTGCTGGCCATGATTGTAAACAATGTGCAGATGTGAGGAGCTCCACAACCTGTGATGTCACGCTACTTCCAGTACAGGCAAGGCTTTTTTATCAGCGACCAAAAGTTGCAAACTTTATCGTCGATGTTCTCTACTAAATCCTTTCAGCAAAAATATGGCAATATCGCAAAATGATCAAGTATGACACATAGAATGGACCTGCTATCCCCGTTTCAATAAGACAATTTAATTTCAGTAGGCCTTTAATCATGTGCAAATTACACAAGAATGTAACATTTAGTAACATGTGATATTAACTTATTACATGCAAAGTGAGATATGTCAAGCCTTTATTGGTTATAATTTTGATGAATATGGCTTACAGTTGATGACAATTTTAAATTGGAATTGAAACTCTCAGAAAATTTAAGATTTCAAAAACTGTAAGTAGGGGCAGATGTGAACTGGGGCTGCCCGCCTCGGAGGCAGTCAGAATCTGTCTCTCGTCACGCTCATCTAAATGAGAAGACATTGATTTCAATTTAACAAATAATAGCGCTAACATGCTAGGTTGTATTCAGATGAATCAACATTACTGCTACTGGGATTAGATTGGAGTGGTAAAAAACACCACTTTCATTTATAATTATTGCATTCTTTGTGCTCAAATGTTTCAGCATATTGCTCGCATGTCCTCCTCTTGATGAACTAGCAGCCTTATAATTATTACAAGTAGCATTGTTGCAATCTTTTCTTGTAAAATGTAGTCAGCTTTAGAGCGTTTGTTCCGCCCGGGCACCGCCATTTTGACATCTGATGTCACTACGCACATTGTGTAATTACATAATTTCAACCCTGAAAAATCAATCAGAGAATCGTTTGAAAAAATGGCAAGCGATTCCAAAGAATTGATGCCCTGGGAACCAGTTCTGAACAACAACCGGTTTTCGATTCACCTCCCGAATCTGCAAAGAAGGCATTGCTGGCCCTGACGGAACACCCCTGATGTACAGTACTATATAATATAAATCAATACAATCAAATAGCATGTTAGATGGGGGTACATTTTGTAACAATCGGACTTGTTACTTGTGTTTATGTTGCACACAGATGTATTTGAGTGACAAACCGGAGGCCATATTGAGTGTTGACAGCCACCAATGTATGTATGTGTCTGTGTAGTGTATACTAGGGCTGTGAATCTTTGGGTGTCCCACGATTCGATTCAATATCGATTCTTGGGGTCACGATTCGATTCAAAATCGAGTTTTTTTCAATTCAACGTGATTCTCGATTCAAAAACGATTTTTTGCCGATTCAAAACGATTCTCTATTCATTCAATACATAGGATTTCAGCAGGATCCACCCCAGTCTGCTGACATGCAAGCAGAGTAGTAGATTTTTGTAAAAAGCTTTTATAATTGTAAAGGACAATGTTTTATCAACTGATTGCAATGATGTAAATGTGTTTAAACTATTAAATGAACGAAAAATATGACTTATTTTATCTTTGTGAAAATATTGGACACAGCGAGTTGTCAAGCTTATGAGATGTGATGCAAGTATAAGCCACTGTTGTTCTTTTTTTTATTTTTTTTATAAATGTCTAATGATAATGTCAATGAGGGATTTTTAATCACTGCTGTTGAATGACCAGACCGGTCCTGGTACGCCATCAACGGCGGGTCCTCTCACTTCCGGTGTGTAAACAAACAATCTTTCTCTCTCAATAGCCTCTGATCCTGCTAGATTGAGGAGAATGTAGGCTATTGTGCGGGCCGGCTTGTCATAGTGTGCCGCCGCGATGAAAATGTCATATTCTTGTTCAAACACTCGCCAGTTTTCTGCAATGTGTTCATCAAAGACGAGAGGGTCCGGTCTGCGGAAGCCGTCTGACATGTTGCACGGCGGGTGTTGGAATAGCCGTTAGCAACATTAGAAACGGTCCGGAGTTCTTTACTTGATGTAGCTGTGTGCTCCGTGGCAAACTGCACGTCCCAAAGTGCCCGCGTTTACTTCTGACACCATGTTGAATGACCAGACGGAGGGTAATACTTTATAAAGTGAACTCTGTTTATTCTCAACTGGCTGGTACAGCTGTCAGTCCTACTGGTTGATCTCACAGCATAATATATAGAAAAGAACCGGCTTGCGCATGCGCAGTACACAATAACAAATATGGTGGTTGCCAAGGTACAATATACTAAGAGAGCATTACGTGAATGCTCTACAACTGCTATGTTGAAATTGTAACTAATATTGATAGTTGTTGATAATATTAATTTTTGTTTCACTACTTTTAGTTTGTTCTGTGTCGTGTTTGTGTCTCCTCTCAATTGCTCTGTTTATTGCAGTTCTGAGTGTTGCTGGGTTGGGTTTGGTTTTGGAATTGGATTGCATTGTTATGGTATTGCTGTGTATTGTTTTGTTGGTGTCACAAGGTGTTGGTGATGAACCCCAAGATGCGGAGAAGGTAGGCTTGGTACAGGAAAACATGATTTAATGTCCATAAAAATAAGGCAAGACACAAACCAGGAAACAGGCAAACTGGAGACAGGGAACAGGAACGAGCAAACAGGAACTAAGAATAACTAATGGATAACTGGATATAGCTAACAGGAAGACAAGAAGTTAGGAGACAGCAAACTGTAAATAGCTTTAGGAACTATTAAACAGTAACAGCTTACCGCAAACAAAGACATCGACAAGTATCAGCTCGAACGACAATACTCCAGCACTGACTGGAGTGCAAAGCAGGTCTAAATAGCAGCTGGCTGATTGACACCAGGTGTGGCCAGGTGCTAATCAGCCACGGCTGAGGTTACACATCACTCAGAGAGACAAACAGAAAACTGAACCAAAATAAGAGTGCTGACAGGAAATAAAACAAACACAGAGGAAAAACTAAAACTTAACCAAACAGTCACGGACAAGCCTGACATTTGGATTGATTAATTTAAAAAATAAAAATAAAAATAACAACAATAATTAAAAAATTAAAAAATAAAATAAAAAAAATAGATTTAAAAAAAAAAAGAAAATCGATTCTGAATCGCACAACGTGAGAATCGTGATTCAAATTCGAATCGATTTTTTCCCACACCCCTACTATATACTGTATTTTTCGGACAATGAGGCGCACTTAAAATAGTTCCATTTTCTCAAAAATCAACAACAATTTCCAGGTTCGATCCCCGCTACCGTCATCCTAGTCACTGCCGTTGTGTACTTGAGCCAGGCACTTTCGAACCTGCTCCCACTGCTACCCACACTGGTTTAAATGTAACAGGTTTCACTATGTAAAGCGCTTTGAGTCACTAGAAAAAAGCGCTATATATATATATATATATATATATATATATATATATATATATATATATATATATATATATATATATATATATATATATATATATATATAATTCACATCACTTCACAATGGTGTGTCTTAAAACCTGGTGCACCTACAGATTAATTCTGGTTGTGCTTACCAACCTCGACACAATTTTAATTGGCACGTGGTGTAATAAATGTGATTTGTAGATGGCAGTAAGAAAAGGGATGGATGGAGTCACACATAAGAGATATGTGTGGACTGCAAGATGACAATAGCAAGCAAGCCTAAAACGTTGATATTTCATTGAGAAAATAGAACATTACACACAGTGCTCAAAAATCTTTCAAAATGTTTTAGTACAACTTTAGTAAGTTACTAAGCCACACAGCTTGATGGATTGTCGGAGCATTAAAGGCCGACTGAAACCCACTACTACCGACCATGCAGTCCGATAGTTTATATATCAATGATGAAATCTTAACATTGCAACACATGCCAATACGGTTGGGTTAACTTATAAAGTGCAATTTTAAATTTCCCGGCAAACTTCCGGCTGAAAACGTTTCGATATGATGACGTTTGCGCGTGACGTCAACGGTTGAAGCGGAAGTATTCGGAGCCCATTGAATCCAATACAAAAAACTCTGTTTTCATCTCAAAATTCCACAGTATTCTGGACATCTGTGTTGGTGAATCTTTTGCAATTTGTTTAATGAACAATGGAGACTGCAAAGAAGAAAGTTGTAGGTGGGATCGGTGTATTAGCGGCGGACTACAGCAACACAACCAGGAGGACTTTGAGGATAGCAGACGCGCTAGCTGAATGACCTCACCTTGACTTCCTCCGTCTCCGAGCCGCCAACCGCATCGGTGATCGGGTAAAGTCCTTCGTCGTACCGTCGATCGCTGGAACGCAGGTGAGCATGGGTCGTGATGAGCAGATGAGAGCAGGCGTAGGTGCGGAGCTAATGTTTTTAGCATAGCTCTGTCGAGGTTCCGTAGCTAAGTTAGCTTCAATGGCGTCGTTAGCAACAGTATTGCTAGGCTTCGCCAAGCTGGAAAGCATTAACCGTGTATTTACATGTCCAGAGTTTGGTAGTATTGTTGATCTTCTGTCTATCCTTCCAGTCAGGGACTTATTTGTTTTGTTTCTATATGCAGTAAAGCCTGATGCTATCACGTTAGCTCAGTAGCTAAAGAGCTTGGCCGATGTATTGTCATGTAGATAAAAGTCACTGTGAATGTCCATTTCGCGTTCTCGACTCTCATTTTCAAGAGGATATAGTATCCGAGGTGGTTTGAAATACAAATCCGTGATCCACAATAGAAAAAGGAGAGAGTGTGGAATCCAATGAGCCAGCTTGTACCTAAGTTATGGTCAGAGCGGAAAAAGATACGTTCTGCACTGCACGCTAGTCCTTCACTTTCACATTCCTCATCCACAAATCTTTCATCCTTGCTTAAATTAATGGGGTAATCGTCGCTTTCTCTGTCCGAATCTCTCTCGCTGCTGGTGTAAACAATGTGCAGATGTGAGCAGCCCTTCCTCCGGTGTCGTCACGCTACTTCCGGTAGGGGCAAGGCTTTTTTTTATCAGAGACCAAAAGTTGCAAACTTTATCGTCGTTGTTCTATACTAAATCCTTTCAGCAAAAATATGGCAATATCGCGAAATGATCAAGTATGACACATAAAATGGATCTGCTATCCCGTTTGAATAAAAAAAAATCATCATACGGGTTTTATTATTGTATGTGTATAAAGACCTCAAAATGGCACCTATTAGGAGACATTATCTGCCGTTTTGTTACTCAATAGTATGCAAAACCAACTTTTCTTACCTACTGGTACATGCTGATGTGTACTTAGGATCTGCATAATGTCACAAACTCGCATGGCTGCAGTAGTTGTGGCCCCGAAATGCAAGAGACAGGAGAACGACGTGCAGGTAATTATGAACAGAGGATGAGTAGTAATCAAAACAGCAACACATGCAGCTAATAGTCCGTAACATTGATTCAATCCTCAAGCCCTGACTGGAGAACAAGGCAGACATACTGTAAATAGAAGCCTGATTGGCAACCACAAACAGGTGTGGCCAGGCTGCCAAGCAGCAACATGTGAGGGGGAAAAGTGCTTTAGTCGACAGACATGAAGTGGAACTAAAATAATAGCGCTGACCAGGAAGTAAACTCAGAAACTAAGGATACAACAGATCATGTGACACCTGACGTGACAGGTCATCACACATAGGTCCCGAAAATGTGCGTGCGTCCTCAAGAAGTTCCTTCTTGTTTTCAATTCACTTGTTGTGGGGCATTTATCCTCCACTGTTGCCATTTCTAATATACAGTAGCGTACAGTTCTAATTTATATCAGTCAGTAGGCTCGGTATGGAAGCGCTAAAAACTACCGGTACAACAAAAATGACGGAGAGAAGATGCTGTCGTAGAGGAGCCACGAAAAAAAGACCCGCCCACAAAATGGCGCATCTTGAAGAGGTGGTCAGAAAGTGGCTTGAAAACGGTCTGTAAAACATAATCTATGCAACATTTTGACCAAAGAACCACCATTACATGTTATGTAGACCACAAGGAAGTGTTTCGAATGTAAAAAAAATAAAAAGTGACCCCTTTTAATGCACCTTATAATCCGGTGCGCCTTTTGTATGAGTATAGACCTGAATAGACCCGCTCATCATTTTAATATTTGGCGCGCCCTATGGTCCTAAAAATACGATAAATAAAAAGACACAGTGAGCAAGGGTAGTGGTCGATATTCCAGTTTGTAGAGTCAAGAGACAGAACAGACTAAAACACTTATAAGTAAGGTGTGATTTGATGCAACGCAAACTCGACGCAATGGACTGATGTCAGAACTTTTGTGCGGTGTTGCTTTCTTATTTGTGATTGTGCCAAGCTGAGACAGCGTGTCATACATAATTAGGACGGTCAGCTAGATTAAAAATATGTTGTTTTTTGTTTGGTTTTTTTTTGTCATAAAAAAAATACAATCATGTGTGCTTATCCCAGCAGGCTGTATTGATCTATATTGATGGGACGGCGTGGCGAAGTTGGTAGAGTAGCTGTGCCAGCAATCGGAGTGTTGCTGGTTACTGGGGTTCGATTCCCACCTTCTACCTTCCTAGTCACATCCGTTGTGTCCTTGGGCAAGACACTTCACCCTTTGCCTCTGATGGCTGCTGGTTAGCGCCTTGCATGGCAACTCCCGCCATCAGTGTGTGTGAATGGGTAAATGTGGAAATACTGTCAAAGCGCTTTGAGTACCTTGAAGGTAGAAAAGCGCTATACAAGTACAACCCATTTATCATGTATCATTTATATAAAATGTAGGAACCAGAAATATTAATAGAAGAAAGAAACAACCCTTTTCTGCGAATGAGTGTGAATGAGTGTAAATGGGGGAGGGAGGTTTTTAGGGTTGGTGCACTAATTGTAAGTGTATCTTGTGTTTTTTATGTTGATTTAATGAAAAAATATTTTTTCATGTCGGTGGTTGGGGACCCCTGAACTACGGTGTCAGCATGGACTACAAACGCGGATGCATGCAATTTTTCAGGATTTATGCAGATCCCAAATACAGATCAGCAGGTACCAGAAGGTAAGAAAAGTTGCTTTTGCATAATACTGCGAAACAAAACGCCAGATAATGTCTTACCTTATACACACACCATAATAATACTGTTGAAGCACATCAAGCGGTGCGGCGTCATAGTTTACCAAAGTCGTACTAAAATATTTTGATAGATTTTTGAGCGCCGTGTGTAATGTTCTATATTTTCAATGGAACATGTACAATGTTGGTGTTGTTTACTTGAGTCATATTGCCATCATAGTGCAGCCTACACTTATCTCTTATCTTTGACTGTCAACTACTGGTCTCACTTATCATTTCACCATGTACCAAATACAATAGCTTCGAGGTGGGTAAGTTCAACCAATCTTATTCCTTACATTAGGCGCACCGGGTTATAAGGCGCACTGTCGAGTTTTGAGGAAAAAAAATGATTTTAAGTGCGCCTTATAGTCCGGAAAATACTGTATTTTGGGTGTCTCACTTATTTTTTCCAATATGCAAAAGAGTAGAAATATTGTTATGGCTGTACAATTTGAAGACATTATACCTGTACCTTTTTCCATTTCTACTTCATTAGTCCCATGTGCAATTTAATTTTTATTTTATTTTTTTTTCCAGACACAATCGTGTTTATCACAAGATTAACAACTCGGTGGGAACCTTTGCAAAGCTCCTAAAAGCACCTCGGCCGCAGTGGCATAACATGCCCTACACAGCGCAGTCACAGGGGTAGGGGTCTACACACAATTTAACCCCCCCAGCTGACTGATACATGTGAGGGGTTGGTTTGCATGCTGCTTGCATCAGGGTGCCAGTGGGAGGTGTTGAGTGTCTGATGCAGGCTTCGTCATCGTCTGATCCCCTGCCCAAAGGCATTGGGAGGTGGTGGTGGGGGAAGCTGCCTCTTCCTGAGATTTCACACTGCTGCTCTCCGTTTGATTGCAAATGCTGCGTCTCCCCACCGGCTGCTTTCCAGCGTGTGTGCCACACGGCTATGATCGATGGCGGAAAAAATATGAGAGAGCCACAGCTCATAGAGGGATAACAGCCACTATCGGTTGGGAGTGTGTGGGCGATATTAATGGTGTGTTTGTGGTCCCTGCAAACAGTTTATGTTGCAAATGACAGAAAAAGTTCGACAAAAAATAATACACACATCAGAGCAGACATTAGGGCCTGGTTCCGGCTGTCTGTATAAAAACTGGCTGTGACTGTTTACCATGTTTGTCAGACTGTGAAGAGAAAAAAACAAAACAACAACAACCCAGGGTTTTGTATATCTTTAGCTGTGACATGTCAAGCCTTTTTTTGTACTCCGAACAGTTTCTCACAGCAAGCCGAAGGAACTGAAAAACAGCCTTTTGTTCTCTGGAGTGGGTGCATTTTTAAGAGACGATAACTGCAAGCACACAAACAGTGTTGACATCCACATTTCACTTGCACAGCGTAATGAACACAAAACAAAAATGTTTGTGACCCAGCTTTCGCACTTTTACTTCGCTCTGGCATGATTAGAATGATGTCAGTTGGACGGTTTCTCACCTCAACTTCAATCGAAAAAACACAAAACCGACCTGAGTTTTACTCCTTTGCTACAATGTTGTGGTGCCAATTATTGGTATGCATTTATTCAAAAACATACTTTGAGTTCAGCACCTCAAATACAAAACATCATCATCTTGTCTTTGACAGTTTTTGGGGTAAAATCTATTTTTAAAACTTGTAACACATGCGTGCACATTAGCGGATTTCACTCGTTGACGGAAACGTCTTTGCTTTTTGTTCCACAATGTAATAATATGAACACAACACTTTAAAATGCAAATGATTTGAGTTTATGGCATGAACAAGTTCACAATAAGTTTTTTAGATGATGAGGGCACTCGTAGTAAAATTCAAACAGCAGTAGCTCTAAAACATTGTGAACTTGAATGGCTTTGATAAAAAAAAAAATGTTGTATTTGTTTATTTGAAGGACAATGTGCAGTTACATTAAAAAGATGGCTGCACCAGATTTAGCACCATGCTAATTTCCATCTATTGTCCTTTTATGGCGCATCTAACATCCACAATACAATTAAACATGATTGAAAATACACAACAATATAAAAATTACACCATGATAAACAATTTAAAATACAAGTACAATACATAGAGAGTATGTTAATTACAAATCAGTGGGCGGTCAACTTACAGTATTTTAGCAGCTTTATTTAAAGTGCAGAAGTATATAAAGTCCAGCAGTTTTTATCAAAGTTCACATACAGTGCAGTAGCCATCAGATGATACCCATAAGGGTATCAATCAATAGCTATATACCCCATTGATATTGCATACATAAAAACAGTTTGCGATGTAACCAGACTGGAATGGTACTCTGGCGGCCATCAGACTACTCCCGCCAGGTTATCATCCGATGTTCAACTGCCTGTCAGGTATTGTTATTGTGAGCAGGACTGGTGGTCTAAAAGCCAGTCTTTGACTGATTGTGAGAAGCTGAGTTGTTCTTTAGATCAGTGGTCCCCAACCACCGTGGACCGATTGGTAAGAAATTAAAAAAATAATAATAATGATAAAACATTTTATTTATTAAATCAACATAAAAAACACAATATATACATTATATATCAATATAGATCAATACAGTCTGCAGGGATACAGCACACATGATTGTATTTCTTTATGAAAAAAAAAAAAACAATAAAAAAAAAAAAAATTTCACCCCCACGCCTCCTCGCCGCCATCTTGGAGCGGGCCCCAGTGTGCCCTGCCCTGCTGTCGGACTACCGGCCAAGCCTCCTCGCCGCCATCTTGGAGCGGGCTCCGGTGTGCCCTGCCTCGTTGTCGGAATGCCGGCCACGCCTCCTCGCCGCCATCTCGGAGTCGGCCCCGGCGGGGCACGCCTCGCTGTCGGTCTGCCGGCCCCGCCTCCCCACAGTCATCCATCGCCGGACGCAAGCCGGGCTTCCGACCGGCTGAGCCTACCCCCCCTTCCCCGACCCCATTTCGAGGGAGCGGGAAGTGGGGATGTCCAGGTGCCCCTGTGGCCCCGGTCTTCTCCTCCTCTGTGTCCTTTTCTTCCTCTTCTTTGTCTTCTTCTTCACCTTTTTCTTTGTCTTTGTCTTCTTTGTCTTTTTCTTTGTCTTTTCCTTCTTTGACTTTTCCTTCTTCTTTCTTTTTTTGTTCTTCTTGTTCTTCTTCTTCTTGTTCTTCTTCTTCTTGTTCTTCTTCTCGTTCTGGGGGCCGCCAGCACCTGCAGGAGCTGCAACTGTTGGCGGGACTCCTCGAGTCGCTGGCGGCTGCCTGCCGTGAGCACGCCCACGAGAGCCCACAGGAGATCGCCTCCCCCGCCTCCGATGGTCCAGCCACGTTGGGTGCCAAATGTGAACGACTCTGCCTGTCGTCCGGGTTCGCAGGACCACCAAGGAAGGACATTCTGATGAGCAGGTTTGACTTTATTTTATTTTTTAATAAAACCTCAAGTCTAAGGTCGGATCGCTTTCCAGCTCCTTCCTCTTCCACTGCTCGTTCTCCCGGTCGCTTTTCAGCTGGCCGCGTCTTCTACGCCTCGCTGTCGGTCTGCCGGCCCCGCCTCCCCACATTGGTCTTGCAAAAACCTCTTTGTATTTCTTTAATAAAAGTGAATCAAGTCCCCATGAGTCTTTAGCTTTTGAGTTCCATAGTGAGGAGATCATTTTATTGACCTTGCATTCGCTCACACATTCCATATTCATCAGAGTGAGATGTAGTCATTCTGTGAGACTACAGGCCATAGTCCCAGCAGAGTCAGAGGAAAATGTTAATGCCGTGTTCGAGGGTTTACTCAGTTCCAAGATTGAGGTTACAAAGAAGTTGTTAAACAAGTTAGCAACCATTAGGCTATCCTTTATAGTGGCTTGTGTACCATGTATGCGTGTTCCAATGGGTCCATTTCTAGTCCGCCCTCTCCCAGATAGATTGTCAATGCACTTCCACATTATCTTAGCCTGTTTTAGTATTTCCAAGAAGAAGTCTGCTTTTGCTTTTCTGAGCTGTCCTGTAACTTTGTTTCTACTAATTTGTTTCTTCTAATACCTCTCGAATTTGTATTAGCGTTCCCTCTATGATTGCAGATTTTAAGCCCTGGAAACCTCTGTGGTCGGTTAAGTTCTGCGAAGTAAGTACACTATTTATTTCTTTTATATTAAATTAAATTAAATTATATTAAAAGTTTGCGGGTGGGCTTTAGAGCGTTTTCTATTCGGGCTCTCCCGGTTACAGTTAGAGATGCTACCTCAGTAGAAGCATTTAAGTCCCATCTTAAAACTAATTTGTATACTCTAGCCTTTAAATAGACCCCCCTTTTAGACTAGTTGATCTGCCCTCTCTTTTCTGCTCTGCACCCCTCTCCACAAAGGAGAGGGGGGGCACAGATTAGGTGCCCATAGAAAAGTCGGGACCCAGGGTGGACTGTGCATCAGTCAGGGACGTCTCTGCGCTGCTGACTTGTCTCCACTCAAGATGATCTCCTTCTGGCCCCACTACGGACTGGACTCTCACACTATTAACCAGATCCACTCAACGTCCATTGCATCGGTTGCCCAGGGGGGCGGGGTTACTCATTGTAGCCCATTGGGTTGAGTTTTTCTTTGCCCTGATTTGGGATCTGAGCCGAGGATGTCGTTGTGGCTTGTGCAGCCCTTTGTGTATGTAATCAAGCTAGCGTTGTTAGCATTAGCTAATATGCTTACACGTTTACAAATGTCTGCTAGTATTATAAACTTACAATGGCATTCTTTTTGTATTGTTTCAGTTTCACATATTCCACAGTAAATTCACCAAAACGTCACTGTGGAGTTATTGAGTCAGTTTAGCTGATTTGGAGAACAAGCTTCCACAGCTAGTGTATCCATAACGATGACTTCTGTTGTGTTTTATCAGCCGTTTTACTGCTTTTACAGGCACCGTTTGGAAACAATTAAGGTACCAGTATATAAATATAAACTTTTACAAAATATTTCTGTGGACACAACTCATTTCACAATGTATATATCTGCGGCTTATAGTTCAGTGCAGCTAATATATGGAAAAATTGCATGCGGCAAGGAGAAGACGCTGTCGAAGTGGAGTCACGAAAATAAGACCGCCCACAAAACGGCGGATCCTGAAGCCACGGTCAGAAAATAGACTTGAAGCTGGTCTGCAAAACAATCTATGATACATTTTGACCAAATAACCACCATTACATGTTGTGTAGACTACAAGATAGAGTTTTAAATATAGAAATAAAAACATAATGACTCCTTTAATGTGCCTTATAAGCCGGTGCACCTTTTGTATGAAAATAGACCTGAATAGAAACGCTCATCGGCATTGCGCCTTATAATCCGGTGCAACATATGGTCTAAAAAATACAGTATATAAATAAAAACATTTACAAAATCTTTCTACATAAATAAGTCATTTCACAACGTACATTATATATCTGCGGCTTATAGTTCGGTGTGGCTAATACTTAGAAAAACAGATTTTTCTTCGAAAATTTGATGGGTGTGACTTGTATACCAGTACGCTCTATAGTCCGGAAAATACGGTAATCTGGGTTTGGTCGTTTTGGTACTAGACTGTTTTCAAATGAATGGCACCAGACTGAAAATGACAGGTGTGAACACCCCCTTTTAATACTGAACACACCAAAGACACTGACCAGCTTGGAAATGACAACATAAAGCATAGAGAACTCCCAAATATATAACATGTGTGCATAAACCACCATCTCTCTGAAAATGTCCCCATCGGTGTGTGTGGAAAAAACCTTTTTGAAGCTTTTAATGACAGCCCAGTAAAAATAAATACATATATGTAATCTAGCAGACATTTTAACTCTTTATGTAATACATTTTAAAAGCAGTTGAGTCAGGTTGTGACTTTACCTACTACTAGTTTGTTGATCAAAAAATAACTGCCGAGGTGCCCATGAGCAAGGCACTAACCTCAACTGCTTGGCATACCGTTTTTTCCAATTGCTTACACACTAAATTTTGAATTTTCACAAAGTTAACAAAGTCTACACACAGTAAGTAAAACCACTGTGCAGATGTGCCTAATATTAGGCATAAACTCTGCTTCACAGGTTTTGCGAGATATTACACACAATGCTTTACACCAGGGGTCTCAAACACGCGGCCCGCGGGCCAATTGTGGCCCGGGAGACGTTATTTTGCGGCCCCCACCTTAATATGAAAGTTTAATGTTAGTGCGGCCCGCGAGTTTTAAATGAATGGCGCTTGACAGCGTTGTGTGCGGAGCTGAAGAAATCTACCAATCACGTTGTGGTATGAGGCTCTCGACAACATCGAGGGCGTGCCGTGATGGCACTGTCATCAGTGTCCTCTAGAATCTGTCACCGCATCATCTTTTTCTCCATACTAACAGCGTGCCAGCCCAGACACATGTTGTATGAGGCTTCTAGAGACACACGCAGGTTATTGCAAGACATACTTGAGGAACAGCCATACATTTCACACTGAGGGTGGTCATATTTTATTTTATTTATATTTTAACACTGTTACAAATATGCGCCACACTGTGAACCCACACCAAACAAGAATGACAAACACATTTCGGGAGAACATCCGCACCTAAACACAACATAAACACAACAGAACAAATACCCAGAATCCTTTGCAGCCCTAACTCTTCCGGGCTACAAAAACACCCCCGCTACCCCTAACCCCGCCCAACTCAACCCCCCCCATCTCCCGAATTCGGAGGTCTCAAGGTTGGCAAGTATGCATTGATGTCACTTGCGTAATGCAAGCAGAGAAACATTTTGCCGCTTTTCTATGACACACGCTCTTCCTTCCTCCCTCCCTGCCTCCCTCCCTCGCCCGCCTGCTCGCTCCCGCCCCCGTTGTAAACAGTCCGGGCGGGGAAGACGAGCACTCCGCCGAAGGAGCGAGCGACAATACAAAAGTGTGGTGCACTGGACCCCAGCGCTGATACAGACGTGGTGATGTTAACCCGTTCGGGGCTAATTGTGCTACCGTAACTGTAAACTCCACCCCCCACCCTCCTCCCGTTGGCTCCAGACAGAGACGATTTTTGATGCAATATTTCTTTCACAGGGGCACCCCGACGTGTCTTATTTCATTTCATTTCATTTTTATTTATCTCCTTCATTGATGTGCATCTTTGATCGATAGACAATTATACCTCAATTTTTAAATTATACATTTACACACCAATGCCTGAGAAGGAGCAGGATGAAGAAAAATCTTATATTTTTCTGCCCCCTTCAACATAGTACGTAGTCTTACTTAATGATATCATATAAACAAACAATTACATCCAAATATAACGAAAACAAACAAAAAAACACAAGAAGTGCAAAACTTCATGATGTACAAAAAGAACAAAAAAAACAAAATAAGTAGTATACACCTCACAGGATGATACAAAACAAATACAAAACTAGGCAAAAAATAAGTAAAATAATAAATATAAAGCAAAATGTAAACAGTTATGGCTGTCCATATGATCTCATTGTTCTGTCCTTATATATTTTTTCAATTGGAATATATTTTTACAATCTTTTATCTCTTGTAAAGAGAATTCCATAGTTTAACCCCCACCACTGATATACACATTTGTTTTAAAGTTGTCCTTGAATATTGATGTTTGAAATGACCTTTTCTTCTATGCTCTTCATTCTCAGAAGTGATGACAAACATTTTTTGTAAATTTGCTGGTAATGTTTTACTTTTAGCCTTAAACATGACACATAATGTCTGTAACTTTACTAGCTCCTGTAGTTTCAATAAACCCGAATTAATAAATAATATGTTAGTGTGTTTTAAGTAATCTACTTTATGAATAATCCTTATAGCTCTTTTCTGTAGTTGATACAGAGAAAGTTGCGTTGCACAAGGAATACAATTTGAAACGTCATTATACAACTAGACATGCTGAGGAGTATGCAAAATACTAGGGGAGTGAACCGGGTTGCAAATTTTAAAACCAGTCTACTGAGGCAACAAGATTTCGTCAAGAAAGCAAGCGAAAAGAGCGATGCAGCAGTCAAAGCTAGCTACATGGTGAGTGAGATGGTTGCTAGGGCGGGAAAGCCATTCAAAGGAGGTGAATTCATTAAAAAGTGCATGTTAGATTTTTTTTAAGAAATCTTTTCTTGCGGCCCAGCCTCACCCAGTTTCTGCATCCAGTGGCCCCCAGGTAAATTGAGTTTGAGACCCCTGCTTTACACACACCTTCCCATCTTGCACACATAAGGATTGTGCTACACACATCTTCACATCTTGCACACAGATAATGATTGTGATACGCACATTTTCACACTTTACACACACTAGGATTGTGTTACACACATCCTTATCTCCAGATTTTTTTTCAAACTTTTTTATTTGTCTCATATTTTAATTTGTACTGGATGTCATTGTTGACTACTGTGATATGTTACTTTACCTGACTGGTAAAAATAAATATTTGCAGTTTGCAGCATCATTGTTGAGCAGTTCTTGAAAAGGTTACAGGATATTTTTACGTTCTCTTTAGATCCTTACATATAGGACCACTTCAAAGTAAACAATGACGATTGCTGTGGATTTGCCAATATATTTTGTCAAGTTACTGTAATCATTCATCACATATGCTAAAAAGGTCAGGAAAAATGCCCCAAACATATGATTTCTTATACAAATGTGTTTTGTATTTATCACTGTTGTGGGTAATCCACTCCAACAGTGTCTTATTATTTGAGGTTTGTGTGAGTGAGATGACAATAAAACTCGATTTGTACAAATGGTTGCTTTATTTTGATGAATGGGCATATGTTTTGACCGAAGTGTGTCATTTTGCTAATTATCTAGGAATCAAGAACATTTAATGCGGTGTTTGGAAAAGTGTGTATATTTTTTAAAAAAAGACACAGTTAGTAAAATTGTGTGTAAGCAAATGGTAAAAAATGTAAGCCTCTATTTGCGTACAGCCTCTTCAGTCTCCAGTGCATGCACATGAAATCTAAAAAGGCACACGTTTGGTTTATGAATGTCAAAATTGTAATGCTCAATGTCTAAGGATGTTTTTATATATGTGCAGACCAGCTGGCTGGGGTTCTCACAGGCATCTTCTACACCTCGCTGACCCAGGCTGTGGTACCATCATGTTTTAAGACGGCCACAATAATTCCAGTGCCTAAAAAACCCACAGTCTCCTCCCTCAATGATTGTCCCCCCGTGGCACTCACACCAATCATAATGAAGTTCTTCGAGAGGCTGGTAAAGGAATACATTGTCTCCAGACTTCCCCCCACATTCGACCCATATCAGTTTGCTTATCGCCCTAACTGCTCCACAGAGGACGCCATCTCCTCTGCACTCCACCTGAGCTTAGAACATCTAGAAGGGAAGGACACACAAGTGCGGATGTTGTTTCAACACCATCATCCCGCAGCACTTCAATCAATCAATCAATCAATCAATGTTTATTTATATAGCCCTAAATCACAAGTGTCTCAAAGGGCTGTACAAGCCACAACGACATCCTCGGTACAGAGCCCACATACGGGCAAGGAAAACTCACCCCAGTGGGACGTCAATGTGAATGACTATGAGAAACCTTGGAGAGGACCGCATATGTGGGTAACCCCCCCCCCCCTCTAGGGGAGACCGAAAGCAATGGATGTCGAGTGGGTCTGACATAATATTGTGAAAGTCCAACACATCAGCGAAAGTCCAGTCCATGGTGGGGCCAGCAGGAACCATCCCTAGCGGAGACGGGTCAGCAGCGTAGAGATGTCCCCATCCGATGAACAGGCTAGCGGTCCACCCCGGAGCAGAGTAGAAAAGAAAAGAAAAGAAACGGCAGATCAACTGGTCTAAAAAGGGAGTCTATTTAAAGGCTAGAGTATACAAATGAGTTTTAAGATGAGACTTAAATGCTTCTACTGAGGTAGCATCTCTAACTTTTACCGGGAGGGCATTCCATAATATTGGAGCCCGAATAGAAAACGCTCTATAGCCCGCAGACTTTTTTTGGGCTCTGGGAATCACTAATAAGCCGGAGTTCTTTGAACGCAGATTTCTTGCCGGGACTTATGGTACAATACAATCGGCAAGATAGGCAGGAGCTTGACCGTGTAGTATTTTATACGTAAGTAGTAAAACCTTAAAGTCGCATCTTAGGTGCACAGGAAGTCAGTGCAAGTGAGCCAGTATAGGCGTAATATGATCAAACTTTCTTGTTTTTGTCAAAAGTCTAGCAGCCGCATTTTGTACCATCTGTAATCTTTTAATGCTAGACATAGGGAGGCCCGAAAATAAAACGTTACAGTAATCGAGACGAGATGTAACGAATGCATGGATAATGATCTCAGCATCGCTTGTGGACAAAATGGAACAAATTTTAGCGATATTACGGAGATGAAAGAAGGCCGTTTTAGTAACACTCTTAATGTGTGACTCAAACGAGAGAGTTGGGTCGAAGATAATACCCAGATTCTTTACCGAGTCACCTTGTTTAATTTTTTGGTTGTCAAATGTTAGGGTGGTATTATTAAATAGATGTCGGTGTTGAGCAGGACCGATAATCAGCATTTCCGTTTTCTTAGCGTTGAGTTGCAAAAAGTTAGCGGACATCCATTGTTTAATTTCATTAAGACACGCCTCCAGCTGACTACAATCCGGCGTGTTGGTCAACTTTAGGGGCATGTAGAGTTGGGTGTCATCAGCATAACAGTGAAAGCTAACACCGTATTTGCGTATGATGTCACCTAGCGGCAGCATGTAAATACTAAAGAGTGCAGGGCCAAGAACCGAACACTGGGGAACTCCGCACGTTACCTTAACATAGTCCGAGGTCACATTGTTATGGCAGACACACTGCATCCTGTCAGTAAGATAAGAGTTAAACCAAGACAAGGCTAAGTCTGACATCCCAATACGCGTTTTGATACGCTCTAATAAAATATTATGATCAACAGTATCGAAAGCGGCGCTAAGATCAAGAAGCAGCAACATAGATGACGCATCAGAATCCATCGTTAGCAATAGATCATTAGTCATTTTTGCGAGGGCTGTCTCCGTAGAGTGATTTGCCCTGAAACCGGATTGAAAAGGTTCACAGAGATTGTTAGACGCTAAGTGTTCATTTAGCTGCTGTGCGACAATTTTTTCGAGAATTTTCGAGATAAACGGAAGGTGGGACACCGGCCGGTAGTTTACCATGAGGTTAGGATCGAGGTTAGGTCTTTTGAGTAGAGGATGAATAACCGCTTTTTTGAATGCTAGGGGAACAGTACCAGAGGAAAGTGATAAGTTTATAATATTTTACACTGATGGACCTAATAAAACAAAAAGCTCCTTGATAAGTTTCCCAGGAATTGGGTCAAGTAAACATGTTGTTTGTTTTGTCCCATTTACACATTTTAACAATTCCTCCAATGTTATTTCATCAAAGAGAGAGAAACTATTTTGGAAGGCAGTGTCCGTCGTATATACAGTCGTATTTGTGTTAATAGAACCCAGTTGTAGCTGAGATGCATTGTCTTTAATCTCTTTTCTAATGACTTCAATTTTCTTATTAAAGAAATTCATAAAGTCATATGCTGAGTGGGTGGAGCTACTGGGAGGAGTCCCTTGTTGGGTTAGCGATGCTACTGTACTAAACAAAAATTTAGGATCATTTTTGTTGAGGTGGATGAGATTTGAGTAATATTTAGCTTTAGCTGAGGTAAGCATGCGTTTATAAGTTATTAAACTATCACTCCATGCTTGATGGAAAACCTCAAGTTTAGTCGCACGCCATTTGCGTTCCAGCTCTCTACATGATAATTTCTGGGCTTTAGTTTCTTCTGTAAACCATGGGGTACGCCTTTTAGGGGCCCTTTTTAGCTTTAGCGGTGCTACACTATCAATGGTGTCGCGCAGGGCGTCATTAAAGCTGTTAGTGAGGTTATCAATAGAGCCCACATAATTTGGGAATGGTGCCATCAGTAAGAGTCGTCGTTGTGGCAGCATTAATGTTGCGGCTGCTGTAGTAGTTATTATTATTATTATTAGTTTGTTGACAATGAGTCAGAACTTCGAATTTTATAAGGTAATGATCGGACATTACTTTAGTGTACGGGAGTATCGTAACTTTAGAGGTGGTGACACCCCTGACAAGCACTAGATCTATCGTATTACCGTTGCGATGCGTGGGTTCATTTATTATTGGTGTAAGACCACAGCTATCAATTATAGTCTGGAGCGCCACGCATGGAGGGTCTGATGGGGTATTCATATGGATGTTAAAGTCTCCCATTATGATTATATTGTCGGCGTGCGTCACTAGATCAGCAACGAACTCTGAAAATTCATTGATAAAGTCCGAATAGGGCCCTGGGGGGCGGTAGATGACAGCCAGGTGCAGAGGCAGCGGTGTGACAAACTTCACAGTAAGCACCTCAAACGAGTTATATTTATTATTTAGGCCCGAGGTAAGGCTAAAGTTTTTGTTGTATATTAGTGCAACACCCCCACCCCTTTTAATGGGACGGGCAATATGCGTTCCCGTATAGCCAGGAGGAGACGCCTCACCCAGCGCAAAAAAAATGTCTGGTTTGAGCCAGGTCTCGGCTAGACCAACGACATCAAGATTGTTGTCTCTGATGACTTCATTAACTAATAACGTTTTGGAAGACAATGACTTTATATTTAAAAAGCCCATATTATAGGTGGTGGGCTGTTTTGAGGAGTTTTTGTTGAAAGTATCCGTAGTAGCAATATTAATAATGTTACGTTTATTTAAATAATTTCGACCATATCTAGGAATTGATATGACAGGAATTTTTAGATTGTTTGCCACCTCAGTAAAATGCATGTTCACCTCTGACGCAGAAAAAACATTATGTGAGTTGTATATTATTCTAAGAGAATTGTTATGTGTGCAGGGATTATCCAGCCTGGCGCTGGCTAGTTCTAGCTTAACAGACTCCTTATTAGCGCTTCTTTGTGGATTAGCATTTAGCTTTTTCGTTAGCCCCGCTAACAACAACGCATTTAGCTTTGTTGTTAGCCCCGCCCGACACCCCCGCTTCTGCTTCCGAGTGCATCGCTTACGTCTCTTTCGTTGACGGTCTCCGCTGGTAGTGGACGCCGCTGCTTCAAAGGCCACTGCTGGATGTAGCTCGCGAAGAATTCCCAAGCTAGTGAGTAGGTCCACCGTACACGCATCTTTCACTTGGTGAGCAAACTGGCCCCCCTTGGATTCAGTACCCCCCTATGCAACTGGCTGCTTGACTTCCTCACAGACATACCCCAATCTGTGAGACTGGGCGACAACACCTCCAGTGCCATCTTCCTGAGCACCGGCTCCCCCCAGGGCTGCGTCCTGAGTCCGCTGCTGTTCACGTTGATGACCCTTGACTTCTGTGCCAGGTCCACTACTAACCACATTGTGAAGTATGCGGACGACACAACAATAGTGGGCCTCATCCGTGACAACGACATGGACTACAGGGAGGAGGTGAAACATCTGGTTGACTGGTGCAGAACCAACAACCTGATCCTGAATGTCGACAAGACCAAGGAGATTATTGTCGACTTCAAGAAGCACCAGTCCAGCCACACTCCACTCTTCATCAACGGCACAGGAATGGAGATGGTAAGCTGCACCAAGTTCCTCACCACATTCTACAGAAGCACTATAGAGAGCCTACTGACCAACAGCATCTCTGTCTGGACTGGAGCCTGCAGTGCCTCAGACTGGAAGTCTCTGCAGAGAGTGGTGAGGACGGCGGAAAAGATCATCAGGACTCCTCTTCCTCCTATCCAGGAGATGGCAAAAAGCCGCTGCCTGACCAGGACTCAGAAAATCTGCAGAGACTCCTCCTACCCCCACCAAGGACTGTTTTCACTGCTGGACTCTAGAAAGAGGTTCCGCAGCCTCCATAGCAGAACCTCCAGGTTCTGTAACAGCTTCTTCCCTCAGGCCGTAAGACTCTTGAACGCCTTAAAATAATCCCCTCAATTCCCCCCAAAAATGGATTAACTTGCTGGAATATAAAGACAATATAACATACATCCATAAACGTGGATGTATATGCAAAAGTGCAATATATTTATCTGTACAGTAATCTATTTATTTATATCTGCACCTTATTGCTCTTTTATCCTGCACTACCATGAGCTAATGCAACAAAATGTTGTTCTTATCTGTACTGCAAAGTCAAATTTTGAATGACAATAAAAGGAAGTCTAAGTCTAAGTCTAATTTATCCAGGTCACTGTATTCTCTAGGAAATTCAATAAATCGCAAGTAGACTGATCAGTTTGTCTTAGAAGATGTTTCACCTCACATCCAAAGAGGCTTCATGCTCATAGACTATCGGATGCTCTGGTAATGTAATGCTGAATCACTCTTTTAAAGGGTTTAATGAATGCTTGTTATTCTTCTACCGCTCTCTTCCCCCCACGGACGGAACCTCGAAGTGTCTGTCTGCCGCCGCAGGTATGACCGCACGGTCACAGTGCCTGATGAGCGGACATGTCGGCCAGTGGCACATCAGGAAGAACTGTTGTGGACGGTTCACTGGGTGACAGTTCAAATCGTGTCAGTTCTTCCGACATGCACAATTTTGTCTAAGAAGACCCTTATTTTGAAGACTGTTTCGTGAGGGGCTGCGTTTGACAAAGCTTTGGCACCTGCTGACAGATCACGCTATGCACCAGCTCCTCCAATTGAGGAGTTGATATGTGATGTGTCAAGTAACACTAAGGCTCTAAAACATTGTGTAACACAAAGTGGATCTTCACATAAGACATACACAAAATATCTGTAAAGGCTGGAACAACATGATACACTTTGTGTTGATGAGCTTCACAATTGCATTCATATTGATCTATGTCTGCTCCAAACAAAGAAAGACAATTATTTAAACAAAGTGCATCAAATTGTGTGAGTTTAAATCAGCTCATAAATCATTTTGTCACAAAGTGTTTTAGGCATATTCATACCGTCAAAATACATTTGCTTTCAAGAAGAATGATTACATGCTATTGGGTGCAATAATTTATGCAACTTGTTTCTACACTAAGAGCTTACGATGCATACCATGCAGTTTCAAATGCATTAATTACTGTCCCTCTGTATATTTAGAAATGCTTAGTGTGGTGTTAATGACAAAATAGGCCTCGTTATTTTCATGTGGATCAAGAACATGCTACATTTTAAAATTATTCGTTAATATTTCATTTAGGTTGTTAGTTTATGAAAAATTATGTCTAGCTGATGCGCGTTACTTCCCACTTGTAAGCTGCAGACATCTTTTTTTCCCGTCTGGTGCTGATTATTTTATGCAAAACATGTCAGGCTTATTTGGCTTTTTGATTACACTTAAGTTGGACTTCAAGGTGCAGCTGACAAAACAACCCACCAAAAATATCATTTTTGAGAGGTTTATAGCTGATTAAATGGCCCCAAAAAAATACTGTCATGATCGTTGAACACCTTGTTTAATCAGCAAGACCTTCACTGATGACTGGTTGACATTTACTTGGAGAGACCAATAGTGTCTATTTCTGTCTCAAAACCAATAATTTTTTTTGTTGGTTTCTAGAAGTGTTTCTTTATTGGCTCCTGCCTCTGAAGCGTCTGAAAGCTTTCAAGCTTTTTATGTTTGCACTCTATTGCCCTACGTGCGAGTGGCATTACCCTGAAGATCCAAGGTGGCCCATTGTGCAACAAGAAACCAAACATGTTTGCTCCTATACTGCTTAAAGGCCTACTGACATTTTTTTTAAAATTTAAACGGGGATAGCAGATCCATTCTATGTGTCATACTTGATCATTTTGCGATATTGCCATATTTTTGCTGAAAGGATTTAGTAGAGAACATGGACGATAAAGTTCGCAACTTTTGATCACTGATAAAAAAAGCCTTGCCTGTACCGGAAGCAGTGTGACGTCACAGGTTGAAGGGCTCCTCACATTTCCCCATTGTTTACAATGCAGCGAGAGCGATTCGGACCGAGAAAGCGACGATTACCCCATTAATTTGAGCCAGGATGAAATATTCGTGGATGAGGAACGTGAGAGTGAAGGACTAGAGTGCAGTGCAGGACGTATCTTTGTTCGCTCTGACCATAACTTAGGTACAAGGGTTCATTGGATTCCACACTTTCTCCTTTTTCTATTGTGGATCGCTGATTTGTATTTTAAACCACCTCGGATACTATATACTCTTGAAAATGAGAGTCGAGAACGCGAAATGGACATTCATAGTGACTTTTATCTCCACGACAATACATTGGCGAAGCTCTTTAGCTACGGAGCTAACGTGATAGCATCGTGCTTAAATGCAGATAGAAACAAAAGAAATAAACCCCTGACTGGAAGGATAGACAGAAAATCAACAATACTATTTAACCATGGACATGTAACTACACGGTTAATGCTTTCCAGCCTGTCGAAGCTTAACAATGCTGTTGCTAACGACGCCATTGAAGCTAAATTAGCTACGGGACCTCGACAGAGCTATGCTAAAAATATAAGCTATCCACCTACGCCAGCCAGCCCTCATCTGCTCATCAACACCCGTGCTCACCTGCGTTCCAGCGATCGACGGAGCGACGAAGGACTTCACCCGATCATAGATGCGGTCGGCGGCCCGGAGACGGAGGAAGTCAAGGTGAGGTCGGCGGCTAGCGCGTCTGCTATCCATCTCAAAGTCCTCCTGGTTGTGTTGCTGTAGTCCGCCGCTAATACACCGATCCCACCTACAGCTTTCTTCTTTGCAGTCTTCATTGTTCATTAAACAAATTGCAAAAGATTCACCAACACAGATGTCCAGAATACTGTGGAATTATGTGGTGAAAACAGATCCAATGGGGTCCGAATACTTCCGTTCACTCCGTGACGTCACACGCAAACGTCATCATACCGAGACGTTTTCAACCGGAAGTTTCGCGGGAAATTTAAAATTGCACTTTATAAGTTAACCCGGCCGTATTGGCATGTGTTGCAATGTTAAGATTTCATCATTGATATATAAACTATCAAGACTGCGTAGTCGGTAGTAGTGGGTTTCAGTAGGCCTTTAAGTACATTCCCACAGACATACAGCAGAAAAAAGTAATTCTCAAACTGTGGTATGCCTACCACTACTGGTATGCGTGCTCCATCCAGTGGTATGCCAATGATTGGATTTATCATTTAAGTACAGTGTTTTATTTTCCTATATTCAAATGGTAAACAGTCTGTATTTATATATATTTTTACTATACCTCAACACAGTATTACTGTTCAAACTGTGTATCATGTTACAGTGGCAAAAATATATAAAATGTCCTTGTTGCATAAAACCTCCGCCTTGTTTCAATGAATACCTAAAACTAGTACGCTACTGTATTCTAATGTTGGTCATTATGTTGGTACTTGGAGTGGCAAGTGTTTTCTGAAGTGGTATTTGGTGAAAAACGTTAAAGAACCACTGGCATACCGTAATGGCTCTGGCAACGTTTCCCCACATAAGAACTCACATCCATTAGCGAGCATGGGCCTTATTTTATCTGCTTTCTTGCATTCGCACAATTTAAGGTAGTTGTCACCTGTTGTCAAAAAATATGCCTTGCACTCTGTTTTTTTATGTAGAAAAATGTCAATACAGATGTCGTATACTCCACCTATTGTTCAGTCATTGATCGTATTGACATGTAAAACGGATGTCTTGCATGAGCCATTTGCTGTTTTTCCTCTCCCTATCGATCCTGATGCATCCCTTGGCTAATTCTACCTTTGATCCACAGTGTGAGGCACAGTTAACACATGGCTGACGTTAGGGTTCACTAAGCCTTTTACCTACATTGCAGGCTGAATGTAATACAAGATGAAGAACAAAAAGTTATTTTTCAATTAAATTGAGTTCCGCCAGGGTTTGCTGTGCCTCTGGTTATTCCAGAACAATTTATCTTTTCATTATACTTCATATCCCGAAACCAGAGACAAGGAGGTCAAGCTGAGATTGTGATCAGAGCTGTGTGGTCTTTTGAGCTTTTGGGGCAAACTGCATGAAAAAAGCACATGTGATATTGGGAAAATACACCACCATATTAGCCACAATACTAGGTACAGTGGTACCTTAAAGGATAACATTTGGGACATGCTCTCCCTGAGAGAGCATGAGGAGGTTGAAGTGGGCGGGGTTGGGGGGGGGTGTAGGGGGGTGTATATTGTAGTGTCCTGGAAGAGTTAGTGCTGCAAGGGGTTCTGGGTATTTGTGCTGTTGTGTTGTGTTGTGTTACGGTGCGGATGTTCTCCCGAAATGTGTTTGTTATTGTTGTTTGGTGTGGGTTCACAGTGTGGCGCATATTTGTAACAGTGTTAAAGTTGTTTATACGGCTACCCTCAGTGTGACCTGTGTGGCTGTTGACCAAGTATGCCTTGCATTCACTAGTGTGTGTGAAAAGCCGTAGATATTATGTGACTGGGCCGGCACGCAAAGGCAGTGCTTTTAAGGTTTATTGGCGCTCTGTACTTCTCCCTATGTCCTTGTACACAGCGGCGTTTTAAAAAGTCATACATTTTACTTTTTGAAGCCGATACCGATAATTTTGAAACCGATACCGATAATTTCCGATATTACATTTTAAAGCATTTATCGGCCGATAATATCGGCAGTCCGATATTATTGGACATCTCTAGCCAGAATAGCTGAGACACAAGTGTAAATATTTTGTACTGTTAGACAGAACATTTATTTGTAATTAATTTAATAAAGATGCCACCCACAATCAACACGATAATTAAATGTTTTTTCCCATTACAATACTATAGGTTGTTCCCTTAATGTATTTGATCGGGGAGGTGCGCCACGGTAAAATATTAGCCGCCAAACCTTAAAAAAATGTTTTTTTTTAACGTGAAAACAAATTAAAGTAATACAATATATCGTAGCGTCCAGAAGAAGACACACACGTAACTCCGTGTTTTGCTCCCAGACACACGCTTTCTCCTTCTCCGCCAACACGGTGTGTTTAAGACCATGGAAAAAATTAACATCATAAGAATAAAAATACTTTAATCGTAATTTCCCCTCAGGGATTATTAAAGTATTTCTAATTTTGATTCCGATCTGATAACACACGAACATACACTTTAACACCAGCTGGTGCATACAGTATGAAATACATAGTTTATTATTTGCGCAATATTGACTAGTTATGTACCGAAAATTTGGCCACCGAAATTAAAGACCTACTTTGATAACCGAAACAGCGCTGCCGAAACCGGATGTTGTGAGGACGTAAACCAGGGGTGCACATTACGTCGATCGCGAGCTACCGGTCGATCGCGGAGGGTGTGTCAGTCGATCGCCAGCCAGGCATTAAAAAAATAGTCCTAAAAATTAGCGACGATAAATCTTCACAATGACGTCACTTTCGTCATTTGATTGACATTCACGGCACCTGAGGGTCTTCTGAGATGACGCTGGCTGCTGCCAGCTCATTATTAAGAAAAAATTATTGACAGGAAGGCGAAAAACACTTTTTATTTCAACAGACTCTCGCGCCGTACCTGTCGTCAAAACTCCAAAGACCGACTGCACAGTTGCACAATAAAAGCTCTGTTTCATCCTGCCTGCGCTAACAATATAAGAGTCTCAGAAAGCTGGCGTGCACAAGCTAGAAAGCTACGGAGTTTGCCGCCAATGTATTTCTTGTAAAGTGTATACAAAGGAGTACGGAAGCTGGACACATAAGATGCCAAAAACCAACCACTTTCATGTGGTATTGGACAGAAAGGAGGACTTTGTTTCTCCTCCATTTGAAAATGTGGACGTTATCAGTACTACTGTCTGATTCTTATCAATGCAAGTCATCAGAATCAGGTAATACACCAACTTATATTCTTGTCTTCATGAAAGAAAGGAATTTGTATGTGTTAAACATGCTTGTATTATCATTAAACACCTTTAACTTGTTAACAATATTAACTATGTGTTAAACATGCTTGTATTGTCTTTAAACACCTTTAACCTTTTAACAATATTAACTATATGTGTTAAACATGCCCTGCGATGAGGTGGCGACTTGTCCAGGGTGTACACCACCTTCCGCCCGATTGTAGCTGAGATAGGCTCCAGCACCCCCCGCGAACCCGAAGGGAATAAGCGGTAGAAAATGGATGGATGGATGGATGTGTTAAACATGCTTGCTTTATCATTAAACACCTTTAACTTATTAACAATATTAACTACATGTGTAAAACATGCTTGCATTATCATTAAACACCTTTAACTTGTTAACAATATTAACTATATGTGTTAAACATGCTTGTATTATCATTAAACACCTTTAACTTATTAACAATATTAACTATATGTGTTAAACATGCTTGCTTTATCATTAAACACCTTTAAATTGTTAACAAAAACATATATTTCATAAATAAGTAAATCTAAATTATATGAATGAGGTAGATCCCCACAACTTGATCAATTGAAAAGTAGCTCGCATGCAGAAAAAGTGTGGGCACCCCTATACGCGAGGGGTTGTCAGGAACAGAGGCAGCATGTCCGCGATGTGGACGTACTTTAATATATCCCAGATATACCCGCGGACAGTGATCTTCAAAATTTAAGGAGAGGGAGGTTTGATATCAGCGCAAAGTAAGTGTGATGTCAGTCTCTCTGCGGCTTAATTAATTTTTCATTTCATTTTCATTTATTTATTTATTTCAGGCAATGACATAAAAAAGTACAAAGTTGAGAACACATAATAATATACATTAATATAGTGCAAAAGGTAACATATAGTATGTAATGCATGATTGTCCAGTTTTGCCTGAAAGGGAGTGGGAAGAAGATAATTTATTTAATCCCACCCCCAGTTCTCCATTCAGTGATTATGCACATGAGTTTCAGTCTTACTTTGTTCAAGGATTATAATACAGATGTTGTATCATAGTGGCATTACCACAGGTAACAATCATTATTACACTGTAACAATACTTTGTATCAACAATATAGGAAAAATGAATATTCCAACATTGGTAATAGACAACATAGCAACAATGGTAATAGACAACATAGCAATAATGGTAAGGAAACATTGAGCACATGTTAATACTTTGAGACAGAGTACAACAGCAGGTCAAATTAAAGACCCTCACTTTTCGTTGTGGATTGTGGACATGTAGGGACACAAAATAAAGAGTCTCTAACCACGAGTATAGACTACACTAACATCAGAAATAGATGCTAAATGTGTTGCTAGTTGTGTCAGAAATTGTTGGTGAAGAACCCCAAGATGCAGAGATGGCAGGCTTGTTGCAGGAAAACGTGACTTTTAATGTCAAAAATAAAATGCAGGAAAACAGGAATCAGGAACCACAAAACAGGCAAACTGGAAACAGCTAAAAATATTCCAGCACTGACTGGAGGGAGAGGCAGGTATAAATAGTAGCCTGATTGGCAATTGCCACAAGGTGTGTCAGGCTGCCAATCAGGGCCAGGTGAGGGAAACGAGCACTCAGGGAGACATGCAGGAACCATACTTGGGTTGGGGGGGGCAGGGTTTGAGGTGGGAGGGGGGGGGGTGCTGGTAGCGGGGGTTGTATATTGTAGCGTCCCAGAAGAGTTAGTGCTGCAAGGGACTCTGGGTATTTGTTCTGTTGTGTTTATGTTGTGTTACCATGCGGATGTTCTCCCGAAATGTGTTTGTCATTCTTGTTTGGTGTGGGTTCACAGTGTGGCGCATATTTGTAACAGTGTTAAAGTTGTTTATACGGCCACCTTCAGTTTGACCTGTATGGCTGTTGATCAAGTATGCCTTGCAGTCACGTCATGTGTGTGTAAAAAACGCATATATTATATGACTGGGCCGGCACGCTGTTTGAATGGAGGAAAAGCGAACGTGACGACAGGTTGTAGAGGACGCTAAAGACAGTGTCTTTAAGGCACGCCCCCAATATTGTTGTACGGGTGGAAATCGGGAGAAATTCGGGAGAATGGTAGCCCCGGGAGATTTTCGGGAGGGGCACTGAAATTTGGGAGTCTCCTGGGAAAATCGGGAGAGTTGGCAAGTATGGCAGGAACTGGAACCAAAATAAGAGCGCTGACAGGAAATAAAACACAAACACAGAGGAAAAACCAAAACATAACCAAACTGTCAGTGACAAGCCTGACAAGTTGTTTTCAATAAAGAAAGAGTGACTAAAAGGATTTGAAAAATCTGTAGAAAAATAATTCTCAACAAAGTAAATTGTACAATAAGCAGCGACAATTGAACAATTCTGCAAAAGGATATGAAAGAAAATTGGAATGCAAAATTGTACACAGTGCATAATGATAGAAATACCCTTAATCCAGTATGAAACAAATGCCAGGTGTACGAAAGTTTGTTATGTAGTGTAAATCTCACGCCTTGAGAGGTGCTCGTTGGCCAGCACTGCTCGACTTAACTGTCGATCAATCTGCATGGGTTGACCACTATTACATTTGCATAGTACAATGCCAGTGTTTTATATTGTCTTGATCTTTATTAGTAGTTGTAACGTGTCAAGTTGATATCTATCGGTAAGGTATATTGGCAATAAAAAAACTTGGGAAGGAGTAAAACCGAGAAAAAAAGTATCCCATGAAACAAATGCACAACGAGAGCAAACATCAGTCTTTTTTTATGGCTGCACTTGCCATCTGTTCTTCAGTGTCTGTGTATGATGGCTACCTCATTTCCCTGCCAGACACACTCTCAAAGAAGATAGCTCATCAAGATGAGTGACAAGTGTGGAGGCCCTGCAACATGGCCTTCTAAGAGGGAGCGACCCAAAGGGAAGACGGAAAGGTAACGTAGAAATAATCTAATACATAACTTTAAGAGCGATAGACTTCTGGATTTCACCAACGTATGGCAAGACCTACATGAAACTCTGACAAAACCTCAAGCAATTCAGTGACAATATTCCAGCGGCACCTAATTAAAGCAGATATCCAGCAGAAAACAGGCATACAAAAAAAAGTTGTATTATAATAAAACATCTGTCACAGTTTTTGAAGAACTCTTTAGAGATAGCTCAAGAGAGACAATTTGCTTTCAAATGCAGACCTTTCAAACACTGACGAAGGGATTAGTGAGATTTGACACTGTTCGAAAATGAATTGTAGCGTTTGGTTATAACTGAACAGTAAAACAGAAGTTATGGACCCTTGGATATAAAACGTAACACGCACGGCTCCACAGCTATGGAAGACAAACTCCAGTCATTTCCCCCTGTAGCTGAAGGCATGTTAAATATTGACGACATTGACAGTAGACTGCAAATTAGGAATTGATCCTTACTGGGCGAGCATTCATTTGCAAGGAAACCTACAGTATGGCTGCTTTGTATGATTGTATAATTTGTTTTAATTACTTTTACTGTACTGCATATAATAGGCAGCACGGTGGACAGGGGTTAGTGCATGTGCCTCACAATACGAAGGTCCTGAGTTCAATCCCGGGCTCGGGATCTTTCTGTGTGGAGTTTGCATGTTCTCCCCGTGACTGCGTGGGTTCCCTCCGGGTACTCCGGCTTCCTCCCACCTCCAAAGACATGCACCTGGGGATAGGTTAATTGGCAACACTAAATTGGCCCTAGTGTGTGAATGGTAGTGTGAATGTTGTCTGTCTATCTGTGTGGGCCCTGTGATGAGGTGGCGACTTGTCCAGGGTGTACCCCGCCTTCTGCCCAAATGCAGCTGAGATAGTCACCAGCACCCCCCGCGACCCCGAAAGGGACAATCGGTAGAAAATGGTATGGATGGATGGATGTACTGCATATATTTTTAATTGAGTTTGGGTGGTCATTGATATACAGAAAATGCAATACTATCCTACATCAACTGTGAGGGTGTTTGAAAGCGACTCCAGTCTTCTTTAACTGGAAATAGGGAGGTATGAATGCAGTCTCTCGGGTTCCATCCATTATTGAGGGGCAGAACACTCGTTAGAGGAAGCTTCAGCAGCTCTCGGCCACCAACACACCATGGAGGGGTGACCCCTCGGGGCCTTTCTCTGAAGCCGGACTGAGCTGCCTGACAAACTGGTTGAAGTGGGTCTGGCCCCCCACCAGCATTGCCTCCATGAAGCAAAGCACTCTACCTGCTCTGCAAATGCGGTGACAGTTTGTAAAAATGCCTCATGAAAGATAAAGAGCACTTCCACTATGTGTAATATTGGTCTCATATTCATCCCCAAACTTTGCGCACACAATCCCATGGACTTGGCTTTGGACACTTGGCATTAAGGAACATTCTAAAAACCACAAAATACCCTAAAGCCAAGTAGAAATCTTGTTTCATACGTCCTTGTAAACGTAGTGATGTGTTAACATACCAGTCTAATGTGTTCTGTGATAGAGCGTATAACTTAGGCCTAAGTTTGCAAAATTCCGGGAATATTCAAAGTTGAAAACTTTCCATGGGAATTAGTGGGAATAGACATTGAATGCAACATGCTAGATCTTGCAGCATGATTATTAGCTAAAACAACCTGATTTAATGCAAATTCAGTTGAATTTCAACCCTTCACAGTGCATTCTTCCATCACATGCACATATAATTCCCAGCATGCTACACACTACAGGAGGGCTATTGAGGCCACACTAGTATTTGAGCCCAAGGACCTCATCCAGTCAGGTAAGTTTTAAAGATATTACTGGGGTAAATATATTTGATATATGGTATTTAAGTTGGCCCTGCGATGAGGTGGCGACTTGTCCAGGGTGTACCCCGCCTTCTGCCCGAATGCAGCTGAGATTGGCTCCAGCAACCCCCCGCAACCCCAAAAGGGACAAGCGGTAGAAAATGAATGGATGGATGGATAGTATTTAAGTTTAATAGAGGTGTAATTGCTTGTTACTGTATGACTGTAAAATACTCCAGCATACTTCCACTCAAGCTAGCTAGCTGTTCCTGTACTTGTTAAATGATTTTGGGGCCAATATCTCTAGCTAGCTAGGTTTATGTACCACCACAGTCTCATAATGAACCGAAAATATTTCTTTGTTAGCTGTGATGCTAATTTTCTCAATGTTAAATCCCATTCATTTATGCTAACAACATTAGCGATCCGGATTTTTGTGATCTGTAAAGTTCAACTAGCAAATAATAAATCAAAACGTGTAGTTTCCTCTGCCTTCTGTTCTGCTAGCCATTCAGTTGTCATAGAAGAATGTAGGTTATAGTTTGATTTAGCATGCTGATTGAGTGTTCATTTAATTATCTAGCCTATTTCTATTCATTTGCCCATCAGTAAAATATTTTTAAAGATTACTCCAATTGTTTAGCTGACTATTTATATCTGTGTGTGGCATTGCATTAGTGTTTTACAAGCTTCTCATCTTATTCTACAGAATAAGATGGACGGTGTCCAACTTTGAATAATGAAAAAATGGTCAAAAATTCCAAACTTCCCGAGCTTAACTTCCCGTGGTAAATTTCCGGAAAGTTTCCGGAAAGTTTCCCCTTTGCAACCCTACTTAGATTAGAGTGGCTGAAACAGGGCTTAGGCTAAAAATTATTTGTTTAAGGGGTTATCTGGCTTAGTGTAGATATGGCCTATCGTTTAAGGTCCCCCTCCTCTGACAATTTTTTACACGGGTAAGTGCGCCGTGTATTTCTTGAATCTCCGGCTCTTAGCTTTGTATGGACTCATTGATTGTTTAAAAACTAAGTTCGGAGAGGAAGTGACGCCAGAAGGACCGCGCCCACACAGGAAGTGACGTCAGAAAGAACACACCACAGCCAGCTTCATAATAAAGTGGTTTCGTAACTCGTAGCTAACCAGTGGAAATATGGAGGCGAGTCATCCAGACATGCCGTGTTTCTCCTTCTTCTACATGTACAGACGCTTGTGGAAATCACACATGAATACCTTAAGAGAAAGTGATTGCAGCTATTTCGGATACAACACTTCTCAGACGGCAAGAGAACTTTCGAATGTCAAGGTCAGCTGTGATTCTACTTAATAATAATAATAATGAATTGCATTTGTAACGCACTTTACATTTGTTAAAATCTCAAAGTGCTACAAAGTATAAAAATAAAAAATAGAATGTAAGAATATATAATAAAAAAATTAAAATATACAGTACCGTTCAAAAGTTTGGGGTCACCCAAACAATTTTGTGGAATAGCCTTCATTTCTAAGAACAAGAATAGACTGTTGAGTTTCAGATAAAAGTTCTCTTTTTCTGGCCATTTTGAGCGTTTAATTGACCCCACAAATGTGATGCTCCAGAAACTCAATCTGCTCAAAGGAAGGTCCGTTTTGTAGCGTCTGCAACGAGCTAAACTGTTTTCAGATGTGTGAACATGATTGCACAAGGGTTTTCGAAACATCAATTAGCCTTCTGAGCCAATGAGCAAACACATTGTACCATTAGAACACTGGAGTGATAGTTGCTGTAAATGGGCCTCTATACACCTATGTAGATATTGCACCAAAAAGCAGACATTTGCAGCTAGAATAGTCATTTACCACATTAGCAATGTATAGAGTGTATTTCTTTAAAGTTAAGACTAGTTTAAAGTTATCTTCATTGAAAAGTACAGTGCTTTTCCTTCAAAAATAAGGACATTTCAATGTGACCCCAAACTTTTGAACGGTAGTGTAAATGAAATCATGACACACAACAGAAACATAGATAAAAATAGAAATGAAAGCATGAAAGCACTGGATAAAAAACAGATAAGCAAGCAGTGCATTTAAAAACAAGAAGGCAGAGAAATTAGATAAAAGCTGTGCTAAAAAGGTGGGTTTTTTGTCCCTTCTTAAAATGGTCGACCGACTGTGGTGCTCTAAGATGGTCGGGGAGAGCGTTCCAAAGTTCGGGAGCGGTCGAGCAGAAAGCCCGGCGGCCCATTGATTGTAGCTTAGTCCTGATGGGTTTGAGGAGGTTAGTGTT
The DNA here is from genome assembly GCF_033978785.1 of Entelurus aequoreus. Taxonomy (NCBI): domain Eukaryota; kingdom Metazoa; phylum Chordata; class Actinopteri; order Syngnathiformes; family Syngnathidae; genus Entelurus; species Entelurus aequoreus. The sequence continues at coordinate 39,818,172 of NC_084735.1, forward strand.
TGAGGAGCGGAGGTTGCGGGTAGGGGGTTGAGGGGAAACTAGGTCCTTGAGGTAGGAGGGGGCGTTGCCGTAGATGCATTGGTGAGTGAGCAGGTTGATCTTAAATTGGGTCCGGGATGCAACAGGGAGCCCAGTGGAGTGATTTGAGAATAGGTGTGATATGATCATGCTTGCGCACTCTCGTCAGGATCCTCGCTGCTCTGTTTTGAATGTACTACTTACCGAAAAACAATGCCCATTTGTCGAAGGAGAGTCAACGAGAATGTGGGCTCTTGTGGATGTGATAAAAAAAGGTAGCGTGTGCTTTGTATTACATGGCCGTTGAGGGAAGACTACAGAAAACGGCAAATCTTTTTGGACTGGCAAAGCAGACTATCAGTTATTGTCCGCCATGTATGTCGCGGACTCAACGTCTAGGTCCAGAATATATAAAGTCACCAAAAATGAATGGACAATGAAGGTGAAGGCAAAAGAGTGAGGAGTGTCCTGACCAGATATCTACATCCCTAGATTGATTGATGTAAAATGTTCTATGTCACATTGTTTACTTTAACGTGTCCAATAAAGATGTGATTAATTTATGATGTCTCAAGTGTAATTCACTACAATAGGGCCCCACAGCACACTGGACTCCAGTTAATTGAAATAGCATAACACTGGATATTGTTCAGATAAGTTAAATCTAAGAACTTGCACACAAAGCAACACTGGAGGTGACTATAACGTGCGCATTTTCCGCGCATGCGTATTGGGTCGCGTTGTGCCGGCTGACGGACGGAGGGAGGGGGTCTTAAACGACCATTGTGTGTGTGTGTGTGTGGACAAGGATGAGGTTAGGTGAAATTTACCCTACTTAGTTTAGAAGGGGCCTTAAATCAATATTCCCCATTTATTTGCCATTAATCCATCCAGGCCCCCTACAATAACGCCACAAAAATCCTAAATAAATATATTGCATGCACTTCACACAACTAAATTGTTTTTGATAAAGGGCACCTATGATGATTCTAAACTACATTTGTCACACTTATTTGTGGTCTGAATAAAATGTATTGGGTATTCAACTCCACAGTCACATTTTTACCCCGTTTCCGACTATGCCTACAAAACAGTTTGTATGGAGAGGCTGTCCTTTCAGATGCAAATTAACCTCCAGTGTTGAAATAATAAATCATAAAGTCAAACGTAGCCGCTATTTTTTTTTTTTAGACACTGTCGTAAATAAACTTCATAGCTTATTTCACAGCATGCTGAAAATCACTGGTATTGTGTCAATGCCACGGTTAGAGGAAAAAACTTTTTCCAAATCTATATTTATGTGGTAAGCCAAACACAGCTTGATTGAAATCATCACATTTCTTCCCTGTAATTCCGCTAATGTTACAAAAAACAATTGCTTTTACACAAAAATAAACAGGACAAGGGTTGTACGGTATATCAGTACTAATAAAGTACCGCGGTACTATTGAATTAAAAACGGTACGATACTGCCTCTGAAAAATACCGGCACTATTTTTTTCTTTTTAATGGACATTACGATGCGCCGTCGTCACATCGTAACATTGCTGGTAATACGAGCAGAGGCGCATGTTCGGCAGCGCACACTTACGGAGTGCTTACAAGCAGACACGCTGTGAAGACAATAAGAGGCTTAAAAACCAACAATACATGTGAAGCTATAAACACTGAAGAGGTGCTTTAAAACATATCTTGCTAGAGGCTAACATCCATCCTCAAAACCATAGCGTAAAGAAAACATAAACATACCAAAGGTGCCTAATAGAGTTATTGTCTAAAGTTTCCTTATGTTTTATGGACGTTTCCTATCTGCACTACAACCACATCACCTCCCTATTGTGGGATAAATAAAGTCTATCCTATTCATATGTGTAGACATGACCCAAGACTACACTGTCAGAGAGAAGAGCTGGAACTAACATTACTTTTTTTTGTTTTCTCCTTTTTATATATACACAAAATGTGTTTTATAAATAAAACAATACAATATAAGCAAAATTGGCATTAAAATGATGTGTGTCAATGTACGAATGATTTTTAGAAAAATATATTTTATGGTGATATATTTAATGATCGGAATATACAATGATCTATGTTGGGGTACATCTGTTTGTCCATAATCGCAGAGCACTACACAGAAGTATTTATCTTTTAGACATCAGAGCAGATGAGAGGGTATAATACAGAAAGCTATACACTCATGGCACAAATAAGCACTGCAGATAGGAGGAGGCTGGCAAAAAGCATAGACTAGATTGTCCACATAAGTACATTTGTCACACCGTGACGCCACAAATTGTCCACTGTATAAAAAAGCAAAAAAAAAAAAAAAAAATCATCATGGTCCCCTTAAGTAATGTAATAATAACATACAAAATAGCTTGATTGTTGAAATACCATGCTTGTACTGCCCGGCCAGGGAGGCTATGTGCACACCTTGATCATGTTTACAAAGATTTACTTAATGAAGATCATCCGCTTCTTCTTCTTAGCACTGTCCTTCACACCCACTTTCTTCATTCCCGTGGTTGAAAAAACTAAGATTTTCCTAGCTTGCTATTGCGAGCGAGAGACACACTGAATGTTTGGCGGATCGTTCAGAGTTTACTGCGGCATTCCGTATGCCAACTAGCCATGGAGAGATATTTGAACACATTTTGATTTTGATTGTCACACACACACTAGATGTGGTGAAATGTGTCCTCTGCATTTGACCCATCCCCTTGGGGAGCAGTGGGCAGCAGCGGCGCCACGCCCGGGAATCATTTAGGTGATTCAACCCCCAACTCCAACCCTTGATGCTGAGTGCCAAGGAGGGAGGTAATGGGTCCCATGTTTATAGTCTTTGGTATGACTCGGCTGGGATTTGAACTCCAACCTACCGATCTCAGGGCGGACACTCTAACATGCACCTGGGGATAGGTTGATTGGCAACACTAAATTGGCCCTAGTGTGTGATGGTGTACCCAGCCTACCGCCTGAATACAGCTGAGATAAGCTCCAGCCCCCCCGCAACCCCGAAAGGGACAAGTGGTAGAAGATATATGTATATATATATATATATATATATATATATATATATATATATATATATATATATATATATATATATATATATATATATATATATATATAATGGATTAGATTTTATATCGCGCTTTTCTATTTTTAGATACTCTAAGCGCTCACAGAGAAGTGGGAACCCATCATTCATTCACACCTGGTGGTGGTAAGCTACATTTGTAGCCAGAGCTGCCCTGGGGTAGACTGACGGAAGCGAGGCTGCCAGTTTACGCCTACGGCCCCTCCGACCACCACCTATCATTCATTCATCATTCATTCACCAGTGTGAGCGGCACCAGGGGCAAGGGTGAAGTGTCCTGCCCAAGGACACAACGGCAGCGATTTGGATGTCAAAAGGCGGGGAGCGAACCTGCAACCCTCAGGGTTCTGGCACAGCCGCTCTACGCACTACGCCATACCGCCCCATATGTATATATATATATATATATATATATATATATATATATATATATATATATATATATATATATATATATATATATATATATATATATATATATATATATATATATATATAAAACACTTATTTGGAACATCCCACAGGTGAACAGGCAAATTGGAAACAGTGGGTGCCATGATTGGGTATAAAAACAGCTTCCCTGAAATGCTCAGTCATTCACAAATAAGGATGGGGCGAGGGTCACCACTTTGTCAACAAATGCGTGAGCAAATTGTTGAACAGTTTAAGAAAAAACTTTCTCAACCAGCTATTGCAAGGAATTTAGGGATTTCACCATCCACGGTCCGTAATATCATCAAAGGGTTCAGAGAATCTGGAGAAATCACTGCACGTAAGGAGCTAAGCCCGTGACCTTCGATGCCTCAACAAGCGACATCGGTGTGTAAAGGATATCACCACATGGGCTCAGGAACACTTCAGAAACCCACGGTCAGTAACTACAGTTGGTCGCTACATCTGTAAGTGCAAGTTAAAACTCTCCTATGCAAGGCGAAAACCGTTTATCAACAACACCCAGAAACGCCGTCGGCTTCGCTGGGCCTGAGCTCATCTAAGATGGACTGATATAAAGTGGAAAAGTGTTCTGTGGTCTGACGAGTCCACATTTTAAATAGTTTTTGGAAACTGTGGACGTTGTGTCCTCCGGACCAAAGAGGAAAAGAACCATCCGGATTGTTATAGGCGCAAAGTTGAAAAGCCAGCATCTGTGATGGTATGGGGGTGTATTAGTGCCCAAGACATGGGTAACTTACACATCTGTGAAGGCGCCATTAATGCTGTAAGGTACATACAGGTTTTGGAGCAACATATGTTGCCATCCAAGCAAAGTTACCATGGACGCCCCTGCTTATTTCAGCAAGACAATGCCAAGCCATGTGTTACATCAACGTGGCTTCATAGTAAAAGAGTGCGGGTACTAGACTGGCCTGCCTGTAGTCCAGACCTGTCTCCCATTGAAAATGTGTGGCGCATTATGAAACCTAAAATACCACAACGGAGACCCCCGGACTGTTGAACAACTTACGCTGTACATCAAGCAAGAATGGGAAAGAATTCCACCTGAGAAGCTTAAACAATGTGTCTCCTCAGTTCCCAAACGTTTACTGAGTGTTGTTAAAAGGAAAGGCCATGTAACACAGTGGTGAACATGCCCTTTCCCAACTACTTTGGCACGTGTTGCAGCCATGAAATTCTAAGTTAATTATTATTTGCAAAAAAAAAAAAGTTTATGATTTTGAACATCAAATATCTTGTCTTTGTAGTGCATTCAATTGAATATGGGTTGAAAAGGATTTGCAAATCATTGTATTCCGTTTATATTTATATCTAACACAATTTCCCAACTCATCGGAAACGGGGTTTTTATATACTGTACATATATATGTATATATCTGTATATATATATATATATATATATATATATATATATATATATATATATATATATATATATATATATAGATATATAGATATATACTGTATACATACATACAATATACATATACATACAGTATGTAGGAGATAGGGGGTGTTTTAGAGTTCCGTGTCTATGTTTACATGTTGCCGGTGTGAAAGACTATAGGCAGAGCTGGGACTATGCGTAAAGAACAGTGGTACCTCAGTTTTAAGGGGAACTGCACTTTTTTTAGGAACTTTGTCTATCAGTCACAATCATTACAAAACAGATGTATATAGTCACGTCCGTTGTGTCCTTGGGCAAGACACTTCACCCTTTGCCTCTGATGGCTGCTGGTTAGCGCCTTGCATGGCAGCTCCCTCCATCAGTGTGTGAATGTGTGTGTGAATGGGTAAATGTGGAAATACTGTCAAAGCCCTTTGAGTACCTTGAAGGTAGAAAAGCGCTATACAAGTATAACCCATTTATGATTTAATTATATATATATGTATATATATGTATATATATATATATATATATATATATATATATATATATATATATATATATATATATATATATATATATATATATATATATATATATATATATATACTGTATATATATATTGTTGTGTTTTTGTGTTTACCTGCCTTCTCCTTTGTCTGCACCTGTGTATTTAGTGATTCATCCTCGGCGGTGGGCGGACCTTGAGGCACACCTGCTCGCAATTAGTCCGCCAGTATTTAGGCTCGTCACTGACAGCTTGGCCTTGCCGGTTATTGTATCCTGAACCCCTCTCGTGCATGCGCCTCACCAGACCTGGTACGTTGTCGCTACTTAGTCCTGAATTCCCTAACCTCTTCTGTGTTTATTTCTTAGCCCCGAGAGTAACAAGCGGTAGAAAATAAATTAAAAAGGACAGATTTAAAAAAAAAAAAAAAAATATATATATATATATATATATATATATTTTTTTTTTTTAACTTGGGACTTCCCGCGGGCCGGATTTTGAACGCTGGCGGGCCGTATTTTGGGGACCCCTGGTTCAGATATTTACATTTCTCTTGACAACATGTTGGAAAAGGAATAGGAAGAAGCCAAGCTTTTTAAATCTAACCCTTTTCCACTTCATAGCAATTAATTATTCTTTTTTATTCATTCTTGTGCCAAAAGACGTCTCGGCTCGTATCTAAAAACAAGTCTCGTAAGGGCACTCTCATAATTCCAGGTAGTGCTGAATGTTCATTAGGGTCCGCACAGGACCTTTTCAAAAGGAATCCCAAAGGGAGTCCTTTTGCAATGGGACGAAAGGACCCTATTGAAATTGTAAGGTTTTATTATTATTCTTTATTATTATTAGGGTCCGCACAGGACCTTTTCAAAAGGAATCCCAAAGGGAGTCCTTTTGCAATGGGACGAAAGGACCCTATTGAAATTGTAAGGTTTTATTATTAGGGTCCGCACAGGACCTTTTCAAAAGGAATCCCAAAGGGAGTCCTTTTGCAATGGGACGAAAGGACCCTATTGAAATTGTAAGGTTTTATTATTATTAGGGTCCGCACAGGACCTTTTCAAAAGGAATCCCAAAGGGAGTCCTTTTGCAATGGGACGAAAGGACCCTATTGAATTTGTAATGTTTTATTATTCTTTATTATTATTATTATTATTATTATTCTTCCGCAGCTTTGCGCACTACTACGCCCCCCTTAACATGCTTCAAAACTCACCAAATTTTTTACACACATCCAAACTCGGGTACAGCACACTTTAATACTAAAACCTAACCCCAAAAAACAAAATTAAGCTCTAGCGCCCCCTAGGAAAAACAAAAAACAAACTGCCTGTAACTCCCACTAGGAAGGTCGTAGAGACATGAAACAAAAACCTGTATGTAGGTCTCCTTTAGACCTACAACTCATAATGACACATTCTCGGGCGAAAATCAACAGGGAGTTGGCAATTTCCCATTTTATACAAAAATGTACTAAAAACACTGCTTTTTACGTCTTTGACCTCTAATTTGACCCCCTTAAAATACTTCAAAACTCACCAAACTTCTCACACACGTCGGGACTGGTGGAAACTGCGATCTAAAAAAACAACCAAACCCCAAAACTCAAAATTGTGCTCTACATAATTTTTTGGAAAAAACTGACAAAAAACTGCTCCTAAGAGGAAAACTCTGACAAAACTGCTTGTAACTTCCGGTAGGAACGTCGTAGAGACATGAAAAAAATACCTCTACGTAGGTCTCATTTAGACCTACATTTCATACATTGACACCCTTCAGCAAAAATCAACAGGAAGTTTGTTATCTCCATTTCAAAACAACATTTTTGTACCAAACGGTCACCAAACATCAAACGTTATCTCCTCTGAGCGCGTTTGTCGTTTCCGCTTCAAACTGCTACAGGAGAGAGATTGAACCCTTCTGATTAAAAGATGCGTACGGATAATGATTAAGTGCTACCGTTTTGATTTTGCGAGCCTTCAAAGACCCGCAGCACTGATGCTGCTACGGTGCCAAAAATGACAACGAAACTGCGATTAGACCTTCTTTGGCCTCAATACACACAATAGCCTATAATGACAATGTGAACTCAGACACAACTTCCTCTAACTCCCAGTACCAATATCGTAGAGACACGAAACAAAAACCTCTATGTAGGTCTCACTCAGGACTACCACTGGACTAAAGTTTTGGACACCTAGGACTAGCACCTGCCAGAAGGCGGACCCGACCAATGCTGCTTGCAGCTTTAATTAGGGTCCGCACAGGACCTTTTCAAAAGGAATCCCAAAGGGAGTCCTTTTGCAATGGGACGAAAGGACCCTATTGAAATTGTAAGGTTTTATTATTATTCTTTATTATTATTCCGCACCGTCGCGCACTACTTTGCCCCCCTTAACATGCTTCAAAACTCACCAAATTTTTTACACATATCCAAACTCGGGTAGAGCCCACTTTAGTTAAAAAACCAAACCCAAAAAAACACAATTGCACTCTAGCGCCCCCTAGGTAGAAATCTGCCTCTAACTCCCACTAGGAAGGTCGTAGAGACATGAAACAAAAACCTGTATGTAGGTCTCAGTTAGACCTACAATTCATAATTTCACTTCTTCGGGCGAATATCAACAGGAAGTTGGCAATTTCCCCTTCAAGACAAAAAATGACTAAAAACACTCATTTTTGATTTTTGAGCTGTAATTTGACCCCCTTAAAATACTTCAAAACTCACCAAAATTCTCACACACATCGGGACTGGTGGAAACTGCGATCTTAAAAAAAAACCGAATCCCAAAACTCAAAATTGTGCTCTACATAATTTTTGGAAAAAACTGACAAAAAACTGCTCCTCAGAGGAAAACTCTGACAAAACTGCTTGTAACTTCCGGTAGGAACGTCGTAGAGACATGAAAAAAATACCTCTACGTAGGTCTCATTTAGACCTACATTTCATACATTGACACCCTTCAGCAAAAATCAACAGGAAGTTTGTTATCTCCATTTCAAAACAACATTTTTGTACCAAACGGTCACCAAACATCAAACGTTATCTCCTCTGAGCGCGTTTGTCGTTTCCGCTTCAAACTGCTACAGGAGAGAGATTGAACCCTTCTGATTAACAGATGCGTACGGATTTTTATTTAGTGCTACCGTTTTGATTTTACGAGCCTTCAAAGACCCGCAGCACTGATGCTGCTCCGGTGCCAAAAATGACAACGAAACTGCGATTAGACCTTCTTTGGCCTCAATACACACAATAGCCTATAATGACAATGTGAACTCAGACACAACTTCCTCTAACTCCCAGTACCAATATCGTAGAGACACGAAACAAAAACCTCTATGTAGGTCTCACTCAGGACTACCACTGGACTAAAGTATTGGACACCTAGGACTAGCACCTGCCAGAAGGCGGACCCGACCAATGCTGCTTGCAGCTTTAATTAGGGTCCGCACAGGACCTTTTCAAAAGGAATCCCAAAGGGAGTCCTTTTGCAATGGGACGAAAGGACCCTATTGAAATTGTAATGTTTTATTATTCTTTATTATTATTCCGCACCGTCGCGCACTACTTTGCCCCCCTTAACATGCTTCAAAACTCACCAAATTTGACATACACATTAAACCCCGGGTACAGCACACTTTAATGGTAAAAAAAAATACCAAAAATCAACATTGCTCTCTAGCGCCCCCTAGGAAGAAAAATGCCTCTAACTCCCACTAGGAAGGTCGTAGAGACATGAAACAAAAACCTGTATGTAGGTCTCAGTTAGACCTACAATTCATAATTTCACTTCTTCGGGCGAAAACCAACAGGAAGTTGGCAATTTCCCCTTCAAGACAAAAAATGACTAAAAACACTCATTTTTTATTTTTGAGCTGTAATTTGACCCCCTTAAAATACTTCAAAACTCACCAAAATTCTCACACACATCGGGACTGGTGGAAACTGTGATCTAAAAAAAAACCGAATCCCAAAACTCAAAATTGTGCTCTACATAATTTTTTGAAAAAAAAGAGAAAAAACTGCTCCTCAGAGGAAAAATCGGACAAAACTGCTTATAACTTCCGGTAGGAACGTCGTAGAGACATGAAACAAATACCTCTACGTAGGTCTCATTTAGACCTACATTTCATACATTGACACCCTTCAGCAAAAATCAACAGGAAGTTTGTTATCTCCATTTCAAAACAACATTTTTGTACCAAACGGTCACCAAACATCAAACATTATCTCCTCTGAGCCCGTTTGTCGTTTCGGCTTCAAACTGCTACAGGAGAGAGATTGAACCCTTCTGATTAAAAGATGCGTACGGATTTTTATTTAGTGCTACCGTTTTGATTTTACGAGCCTTCAAAGACCCGCAGCACTAAAGTTGCTACGGTGCCAAAAATGACAACGAAACTGCGATTAGACCTTCTTTGGCCTCAATACACACAATACCCTATAATGACAATGTGAACTCAGACACAACTTCCTCTAACTCCCAGTACGAATATCGTAGAGACACGAAACAAAAACCTCTATGTAGGTCTCACTCAGGACTACCACTGGACAAAAGTATTGGACACCTAGGACTAGCACCTGCCAGAAGGCGGACCCGACCAATGCTGCTTGCAGCTTTAATTAGGGTCCGCCCTGTACCCTGTACAAAGGACTCCCCCAGGGAGTCCTTTGTACTGGTTACAAAGGAACCTATTGTATTTGTAAGGTTTTATTATTATTCTTTATTATTCTTCCGCACGGTCGCGCACTACTATGCCCCCCTTAACATGCTTCAAAACTCACCAAATTTGACATACACATTAAACCCCGGGGACAGCACACTTTAGTGGTAAAAAAAAATACCAAAAATCAACATTGCTCTCTAGCGCCCCCTAGGAAGAAAAATGCCTCTAACTCCCACTAGGAAGGTCGTAGAGACATGAAACAAAAACCTGTATGTAGGTCTCAGTTAGACCTACAATTCATAATTTCACTTCTTCGGGCGAAAACCAACAGGAAGTTGGCAATTTCCCCTTCAAGACAAAAAATGACTAAAAACACTCATTTTTGATTTTTGAGCTGTAATTTGACCCCCTTAAAATACTTCAAAACTCACCAAAATTCGCACACACATCGGGACTGCGGGAAACTGCGATCTAAAAAAAAAACCGAATCCCAAAACTCAAAATTGTGCTCTACATAATTTTTTGGAAAAAACAGAGAAAAAACTGCTCCTCAGAGGAAAAATCTGACAAAACTGCTTGTAACTTCCGGTAGGAACGTCGTAGAGACATGAAACCAATACCTCTAATGTAGGTCTCGCCTAGACCTACATTTCATAGATTGACACCCTTCAGCAAAAATCAACAGGAAGTTTGTTATCTCCATTTCAAAACAACATTTTTGTACCAAACGGTCACCAAACATCAAACATTATCTCCTCTGAGCCCGTTTGTCGTTTCGGCTTCAAACTGCTACAGGAGAGAGATTGAACCCTTCTGATTAAAAGATGCGTACGGATTTTTATTTAGTGCTACCGTTTTGATTTTACGAGCCTTCAAAGACCCGCAGCACTGATGCTGCTACGGTGCCAAAAATGACAACGAAACTGCGATTAGACCTTCTTTGGCCTCAATACACACAATAGCCTATAATGACAATGTGAACTCAGACACAACTTCCTCTAACTCCCAGTACCAATATCGTAGAGACACGAAACAAAAACCTCTATGTAGGTCTCACTCAGGACTACCACTGGACAAAAGTATTGGACACCTAGGACTAGCACCTGCCAGAAGGCGGACCCGACCAATGCTGCTTGCAGCTTTAATTATTATTATTATTCCGCAGCTTTGCGCACTACTTAGACCCCCTTAACATACTTCAAAACTCACCAAATTTTTTACACACATCCAAAAAGTGTGCCAGCAGACTTTAATATAAAAACCTAACCCCAAAACACAAAATTGAGCTCTAGCGCCCCCTAGGAAAAAAAAAAAACAGACTGCCTCTAACTCCCACTAGGAAGGTCGTAGAGACATGAAACAAAAACCTGTATGTAGGTCTGCTCTAGACCTACAACTCATAATGACACATTCTCGGGCGAAAATCAACAGGAAATTGGCAATTTACCTTTTTTGACAAAAATGTACTAAAAACACTGTTTTTTACATCTTTGACCTCTAATTTGACCCCCTTAAAATACTTCAAAACTCACCAAACTTCGCACACACATTGGGACTGGTAGAAATTGCGATCTCAAAAAAAAACCGAACCCCGAAACTCAAAATTGTGCTCTAGAGCAATTTTTTAATAAAACAGAGAAAAAAATGCTTTTTAGAGGAAAACTCAGACAAAACTGCTTATAACTTCCGGTAGGAACGTCGTAGAGACATGAAACAAATACCTCTACGTAGGTCTCATTTAGACCTACATTTCATACATTGACACCCTTCAGCAAAAATCAACAGGAAGTTTGTTATCTCCATTTCAAAACAACATTTTTGTACCAAACGGTCACCAAACATCAAACATTATCTCCTCTGAGCGCGTTTGTCGTTTCGGCTTCAAACTGCTACAGGAGAGAGATTGAACCCTTCTGATTAAAAGTTCTATACGGATTTTTATTTAGTGCTACCGTTTTGATTTTACGAGCCTTCAAAGACCCGCAGCACTAAAGTTGCTACGGTGCCAAAAATGACAACGAAAATGCAATTAGACCTTCTTTGGCCTCAATACACACAATAGCCTATAATGACAATGTGAACTCAGACACAACTTCCTCTAACTCCCAGTACCAATATCGTAGAGACACGAAACAAAAACCTCTATGTAGGTCTCACTCAGGACTACCACTGGACAAAAGTATTGGACACCTAGGACTAGCACCTGCCAGAAGGCGGACCCGACCAATGCTGCTTGCAGCTTTAATTATTATTATTCTTCTTTCTTCCGCACCGTCGCGCGCTACTTTGCCCCCCTTAACATGCTTCAAAACTCACCAAATTTTTTACACACATCCAAACTCGGGTACAGCACACTTTAATATAAAAACCTAACCCCAAAAAACAAAATTAAGCTCTAGCGCCCCCTAGGAAAAAAAAAAAACAAACTGCCTGTAACTCCCACTAGGAAGGTCGTAGAGACATGAAACAAAAACCTGTATGTAGGTCTGCTCTAGACCTACAAATCATAATGACACATTCTCGGGCGAAAATCAACAGGGAGTTGGCAATTTCCCATTTTATACAAAAATGTACTAAAAACACTGCTTTTTACGTCTTTGACCTCTAATTTGACCCCCTTAAAATACTTCAAAACTCACCAAACTTCTCACACACATCGGGACTGGTGGAAACTGCGATCTAAAAAAAAAACCAAACCCCAAAACTCAAAATTGTGCTCTACATAATTTTTGGAAAAAACTGACAAAAAACTGCTCCTCAGAGGAAAACTCTGACAAAACTGCTTGTAACTTCCGGTAGGAACGTCGTAGAGACATGTAAAAAATACCTCTACGTAGGTCTCATTTAGACCTACATTTCATACATTGACACCCTTCAGCAAAAATCAACAGGAAGTTTTTTATCTCCATTTCAAAACAACATTTTTGTACCAAACGGTCACCAAACATCAAACATTATCTCCTCTGAGCGCGTTTGTCGTTTCGGCTTCAAACTGCTACAGGAGAGAGATTGAACCCTTCTGATTAAAAGATGCGTACGGATTTTTATTTAGTGCTACCGTTTTGATTTTACGAGCCTTCAAAGACCCGCAGCACTGATGCTGCTACGGTGCCAAAAATGACAACGAAACTGCGATTAGACCTTCTTTGGCCTCAATACACACAATAGCCTATAATGACAATGTGAACTCAGACACAACTTCCTCTAACTCCCAGTACCAATATCGTAGAGACACGAAACAAAAACCTCTATGTAGGTCTCACTCAGGACTACCACTGGACAAAAGTATTGGACACCTAGGACTAGCACCTGCCAGAAGGCGGACCCGACCAATGCTGCTTGCAGCTTTAATTAGGGTCCGCATGTACCCTGTAAAAAGGACTCCCCCAGGGAGTCCTTTGTACTGGTTACAAAGGAACCTATTGAATTTGTAATGTTTATTATTAGGGTCCGCACAGGACCTTTTCAAAAGGAATCCCAAAGGGAGTCCTTTTGCAATGGGACGAAAGGACCCTATTGAAATTGTAAGGTTTTATTATTATTATTATTATTATTCTTTATTATTATTCCGCAGCTTTGCGCACTACTACGCCCCCCTTAACATGCTTCAAAACTCACCAAATTTGACATACACATTAAACCCCGGGTACAGCACACTTTAGTGGTAAAAAAAAATACCAAAAATCAACATTGCTCACTAGCGCCCCCTAGGAAGAAAAATGCCTCTAACTCCCACTAGGAAGGTCGTAGAGACATGAAACAAAAACCTGTATGTAGGTCTCAGTTAGACCTACAATTCATAATTTCACTTCTTCGGGCGAAAACCAACAGGAAGTTGGCAATTTCCCCTTCAAGACAAAAAATGACTAAAAACACTCATTTTTGATTTTTGACCTCTAATTTGACCCCCTTAAAATACTTCAAAACTCACCAAAATTCTCACACACATTGGGACTGGTGGAAACTGTGATCTAAAAAAAAACCGAATCCCAAAACTCAAAATTGTGCTCTACATAATTTTTTGAAAAAAAAGAGAAAAAACTGCTCCTCAGAGGAAAAATCGGACAAAACTGCTTGTAACTTCCGGTAGGAACGTCGTAGAGACATGAAAAAAATACCTCTACGTAGGTCTCATTTAGACCTACATTTCATACATTGACACCCTTCAGCAAAAATCAACAGGAAGTTTGTTATCTCCATTTCAAAACAACATTTTTGTACCAAACGGTCACCAAACATCAAACATTATCTCCTCTGAGCCCGTTTGTCGTTTCGGCTTCAAACTGCTACAGGAGAGAGATTGAACCCTTCTGATTAAAAGATGCGTACGGATTTTTATTTAGTGCTACCGTTTTGATTTTACGAGCCTTCAAAGACCCGCAGCACTGATGCTGCTACGGTGCCAAAAATGACAACGAAACTGCGATTAGACCTTCTTTGGCCTCAATACACACAATAGCCTATAATGACAATGTGAACTCAGACACAACTTCCTCTAACTCCCAGTACCAATATCGTAGAGACACGAAACAAAAACCTCTATGTAGGTCTCACTCAGGACTACCACTGGACAAAAGTATTGGACACCTAGGACTAGCACCTGCCAGAAGGCGGACCCGACCAATGCTGCTTGCAGCTTTAATTATTATTCTTCTTTCTTCCGCACCGTCGCGCACTACTTTGCCCCCCTTAACATGCTTCAAAACTCACCAAATTTTTTACACACATCCAAACTCGGGTACAGCACACTTTAATATAAAAACCTAACCCCAAAACACAAAATTGAGCTCTAGCGCCCCCTAGGAAAAAAAAAAAACAGACTGCCTGTAACTCCCACTAGGAAGGTCGTAGAGACATGAAACAAAAACCTGTATGTAGGTCTGCTCTAGATCTACAACTCATAATGACACATTGTCGGGCGAAAATCAACAGGGAGTTGGCAATTTCACATTTTATACAAAAATGTACTAAAAACACTGCTTTTTACGTCTTTGACCTCTAATTTGACCCCCTTAAAATACTTCAAAACTCACCAAAATTCGCACACACATCGGGACTGGTAGAAATTGCGCTCTCAAAAAATAACCGAACCCTGAAACTCAAAATTGTGCTCTACAGCAATTTTTTTTATAAAACTGACAAAAAACTGCTCCTCAGAGGAAAACTCTGACAAAACTGCTTGTAACTTCCGGTAGGAACGTCGTAGACACATGAAAAAAATACCTCTACATAGGTCTCATTTAGACCTACATTTCATAGATTGACACCCTTCAGCAAAAATCAACAGGAAGTTTGTTATCTCCATTTCAAAACAACATTTTTGTACCAAACGGTCACCAAACATCAAACATTATCTCCTCTGAGCGCGTTTGTCGTTTCGGCTTCAAACTGCTACAGGAGAGAGATTGAACCCTTCTGATTAAAAGTTCTATACGGATTTTTATTTAGTGCTACCGTTTTGATTTTACGAGCCTTCAAAGACCCGCAGCACTGATGCTGCTACGGTGCCAAAAATGACAACGAAACTGCGATTAGACCTTCTTTGGCCTCAATACACACAATAGCCTATAATGACAATGTGAACTCAGACACAACTTCCTCTAACTCCCAGTACCAATATCGTAGAGACACGAAAAAAAAACCTCTATGTAGGTCTCACTCAGGACTACCACTGGACAAAAGTATTGGACACCTAGGACTAGCACCTGCCAGAAGGCGGACCCGACCAATGCTGCTTGCAGCTTTAATTAGGGTCCGCACAGGACCTTTTCAAAAGGAATCCCAAAGGGAGTCCTTTTGCAATGGGACGAAAGGACCCTATTGAAATTGTAAGGTTTTATTATTAGGGTCCGCACAGGACCTTTTCAAAAGGAATCCCAAAGGGAGTCCTTTTGCAATGGGACGAAAGGACCCTATTGAAATTGTAAGGTTTTATTATTATTAGGGTCCGCCCTGTACCCTGTACAAAGGACTCCCTCAGGGAGTCCTTTGTACTGGTTACAAAGGAACCTATTGTATTTGTAATGTTTTATTATTATTCTTTATTAGGGTCCGCACAGGACCTTTTCAAAAGGAATCCCAAAGGGAGTCCTTTTGCAATGGGACGAAAGGACCCTATTGAAATTGTAATGTTTTATTATTCTTATTATTATTTTTCTTTCTTCCGCACCGTCGCGCGCTACTTTGCCCCCCTTAACATGCTTCAAAACTCACCAAATTTTTTACACACATCCAAACTCGGGTACAGCACACTTTAATATAAAAACCTAACCCCAAAACACAAAATTGAGCTCTAGCGCCCCCTAGGAAAAAAACAAAACAAACTGCCTGTAACTCCCACTAGGAAGGTCGTAGAGACATGAAACAAAAACCTGTATGTAGGTCTGCTCTAGACCTACAACTCATAATGACACATTCTCGGGCGAAAATCAACAGGAAATTGGCAATTTACCTTTTTTGACAAAAATGTACTAAAAACACTGTTTTTTACATCTTTGACCTCTAATTTGACCCCCTTAAAATACTTCAAAACTCACCAAACTTCGCACACACATTGGAACTGGTAGAAATTGCGATCTCAAAAAAAAACCGAACCCCGAAACTCAAAATTGTGCTCTAGAGCAATTTTTTAATAAAACAGAGAAAAAAATGCTTTTTAGAGGAAAACTCAGACAAAACTGCTTATAACTTCCGGTAGGAACGTCGTAGAGACATGAAAAAAATACCTCTACGTAGGTCTCATTTAGACCTACATTTCATACATTGACACCCTTCAGCAAAAATCAACAGGAAGTTTGTTATCTCCATTTCAAAACAACATTTTTGTACCAAACGGTCACCAAACATCAAACATTATCTCCTCTGAGCCCGTTTGTCGTTTCGGCTTCAAACTGCTACAGGAGAGAGATTGAACCCTTCTGATTAAAAGATGCGTACAGATTTTTATTTAGTGCTACCGTTTTGATTTTACGAGCCTTCAAAGACCCGCAGCACTGATGCTGCTACGGTGCCAAAAATGACAACGAAACTGCGATTAGACCTTCTTTGGCCTCAATACACACAATAGCCTATAATGACAATGTGAAATGGATCCGCTGCTGTGATTTTACGCACCTTCAAAGAAAACAACCACTGTGCCGCAGCACCTAGGAAAAAAACACAGACACAACTTCCTCTAACTCCCAGTACCAATATCGTAGAGACACGAAACAAAAACCTCTATGTAGGTCTCACTCAGGACTACCACTGGACAAAAGTATTGGACACCTAGGACTAGCACCTGCCAGAAGGCGGACCCGACCAATGCTGCTTGCAGCTTTAATTATTATTATTCCGCAGCTTTGCGCACTACTACGCCCCCCTTAACATGCTTCAAAACTCACCAAATTTTTTACACACATCCAAAAAGTGTGCCAGCAGACTTTAGTCAAAAAACCAAACCCAAAAAAATACACTTGCTCTCTAGCGCCCCCTAGGTAGAAAACTGCCTATAACTCCCACTAGGAAGGTCGTAGAGACATGAAACCAAAACCTGTATGTAGGTCTCAGTTAGACCTACAATTCATAATTTCACTTCTTCGGGCGAAAACCAACAGGAAGTTGGCAATTTCCCCTTCAAGACAAAAAATGACTAAAAACACTCTTTTTTGATTTTTGACCTCTAATTTGACCCCCTTAAAATACTTCAAAACTCACCAAAATTCGCACACACATCGGGACTGGTGGAAACTGTGATCTAAAAAAAAAACCAAATCCCAAAACTCAAAATTGTGCTCTACATAATTTTTGGAAAAAAAAGAGAAAAAACTGCTCCTCAGAGGAAAAATCGGACAAAACTGCTTGTAACTTCCGGTAGGAACGTCGTAGAGACATGAAAAAAATACCTCTACGTAGGTCTCATTTAGACCTACATTTCATACATTGACACCCTTCAGCAAAAATCAACAGGAAGTTTGTTATCTCCATTTCAAAACAACATTTTTGTACCAAACGGTCACCAAACATCAAACATTATCTCCTCTGAGCCCGTTTGTCGTTTCGGCTTCAAACTGCTACAGGAGAGAGATTGAACCCTTCTGATTAAAAGATGCGTACGGATAATGATTAAGTGCTACCGTTTTGATTTTACGAGCCTTCAAAGACCCGCAGCACTGATGCTGCTACGGTGCCAAAAATGACAACGAAACTGCGATTAGACCTTCTTTGGCCTCAATACACACAATAGCCTATAATGACAATGTGAACTCAGACACAACTTCCTCTAACTCCCAGTACCAATATCGTAGAGACACGAAACAAAAACCTCTATGTAGGTCTCACTCAGGACTACCACTGGACTAAAGTATTGGACACCTAGGACTAGCACCTGCCAGAAGGCGGACCCGACCAATGCTGCTTGCAGCTTTAATTATTATTATTATTATTATTCCGCAGCTTTGCGCACTACTTAGACCCCCTTAACATACTTCAAAACTCACCAAATTTTTTACACACATCCAAAAAGTGTGCCAGCAGACTTTAATATAAAAACCTAACCCCAAAACACAAAATTGAGCTCTAGCGCCCCCTAGGAAAAAAAAAAAACAGACTGCCTCTAACTCCCACTAGGAAGGTCGTAGAGACATGAAACAAAAACCTGTATGTAGGTCTGCTCTAGACCTACAACTCATAATGACACATTCTCGGGCGAAAATCAACAGGAAATTGGCAATTTACCTTTTTATACAAAAATGTACTAAAAACACTGTTTTTTACATCTTTGACCTCTAATTTGACCCCCTTAAAATACTTCAAAACTCACCAAACTTCGCACACACATTGGGACTGGTAGAAATTGCGATCTCAAAAAAAAACCGAACCCCGAAACTCAAAATTGTGCTCTAGAGCAATTTTTTAATAAAACAGAGAAAAAAATGCTTTTTAGAGGAAAACTCAGACAAAACTGCTTATAACTTCCGGTAGGAACGTCGTAGAGACATGAAACAAATACCTCTACGTAGGTCTCATTTAGACCTACATTTCATACATTGACACCCTTCAGCAAAAATCAACAGGAAGTTTGTTATCTCCATTTCAAAACAACATTTTTGTACCAAACGGTCACCAAACATCAAACATTATCTCCTCTGAGCGCGTTTGTCGTTTCGGCTTCAAACTGCTACAGGAGAGAGATTGAACCCTTCTGATTAAAAGATGCGTACGGATAATGATTAAGTGCTACCGTTTTGATTTTACGAGCCTTCAAAGACCCGCAGCACTGATGCTGCTACGGTGCCAAAAATGACAACGAAACTGCGATTAGACCTTCTTTGGCCTCAATACACACAATAGCCTATAATGACAATGTGAACTCAGACACAACTTCCTCTAACTCCCAGTACCAATATCGTAGAGACACGAAACAAAAACCTCTATGTAGGTCTCACTCAGGACTACCACTGGACAAAAGTATTGGACACCTAGGACTAGCACCTGCCAGAAGGCGGACCCGACCAATGCTGCTTGCAGCTTTAATTAGGGTCCGCACAGGACCTTTTCAAAAGGAATCCCAAAGGGAGTCCTTTTGCAATGGGACGAAAGGACCCTATTGAAATTGTAAGGTTTTATTATTATTATTATTATTATTCTTCCGCAGCTTTGCGCACTACTTCGCCCCCCTTAACATACTTCAAAACTCACCAAATTTTTTACACACATCCAAAAAGTGTGCCAGCAGACTTTAATATAAAAACCTAACCCCAAAACACAAAATTGAGCTCTAGCGCCCCCTAGGAAAAAAAAAAAACAGACTGCCTGTAACTCCCACTAGGAAGGTCGTAGAGACATGAAACAAAAACCTGTATGTAGGTCTGCTAAAGACCTACAACTCATAATGACACATTCTCGGGCGAAAATCAACAGGAAATTGGCAATTTACCTTTTTTGACAAAAATGTACTAAAAACACTGTTTTTTACATCTTTGACCTCTAATTTGACCCCCTTAAAATACTTCAAAACTCACCAAACTTCTCACACACATTGGGACTGGTGGAAACTGTGATCTAAAAAAAAAACCGAATCCCAAAACTCAAAATTGTGCTCTACATAATTTTTTGAAAAAAAAGAGAAAAAACTGCTCCTCAGAGGAAAAATCGGACAAAACTGCTTGTAACTTCCGGTAGGAACGTCGTAGAGACATGAAAAAAATACCTCTACGTAGGTCTCATTTAGACCTACATTTCATACATTGACACCCTTCAGCAAAAATCAACAGGAAGTTTGTTATCTCCATTTCAAAACAACATTTTTGTACCAAACGGTCACCAAACATCAAACATTATCTCCTCTGAGCCCGTTTGTCGTTTCGGCTTCAAACTGCTACAGGAGAGAGATTGAACCCTTCTGATTAAAAGATGCGTACGGATTTTTATTTAGTGCTACCGTTTTGATTTTACGAGCCTTCAAAGACCCGCAGCACTGATGCTGCTACGGTGCCAAAAATGACAACGAAACTGCGATTAGACCTTCTTTGGCCTCAATACACACAATAGCCTATAATGACAATGTGAAATGGATCCGCTGCTGTGATTTTACGCACCTTCAAAGAAAACAACCACTGTGCCGCAGCACCTAGGAAAAAAACACAGACACAACTTCCTCTAACTCCCAGTACGAATATCGTAGAGACACGAAACAAAAACCTCTATGTAGGTCTCACTCAGGACTACCACTGGACAAAAGTATTGGACACCTAGGACTAGCACCTGCCAGAAGGCGGACCCGACCAATGCTGCTTGCAGCTTTAATTAGGGTCCGCACAGGACCTTTTCAAAAGGAATCCCAAAGGGAGTCCTTTTGCAATGGGACGAAAGGACCCTATTGAAATTGTAATGTTTTATTATTCTTTATTATTATTATTCTTCCGCAGCTTTGCGCACTACTTCGCCCCCCTTAACATACTTCAAAACTCACCAAATTTTTTACACACATCCAAAAAGTGTGCCAGCAGACTTTAATATAAAAACCTAACCCCAAAACACAAAATTGAGCTCTAGCGCCCCCTAGGAAAAAAAAAAAACAGACTGCCTGTAACTCCCACTAGGAAGGTCGTAGAGACATGAAACAAAAACCTGTATGTAGGTCTGCTAAAGACCTACAACTCATAATGACACATTCTCGGGCGAAAATCAACAGGAAATTGGCAATTTACCTTTTTTGACAAAAATGTACTAAAAACACTGTTTTTTACATCTTTGACCTCTAATTTGACCCCCTTAAAATACTTCAAAACTCACCAAACTTCGCACACACATTGGGACTGGTAGAAATTGCGATCTCAAAAAAAAACCGAACCCCGAAACTCAAAATTGTGCTCTACAGCAATTTTTTTATAAAACTGACAAAAAACTGCTCCTCAGAGGAAAACTCTGACAAAACTGCTTGTAACTTCCGGTAGGAACGTCGTAGAGACATGAAAAAAATACCTCTACGTAGGTCTCATTTAGACCTACATTTCATACATTGACACCCTTCAGCAAAAATCAACAGGAAGTTTGTTATCTCCATTTCAAAACAACATTTTTGTACCAAACGGTCACCAAACATCAAACATTATCTCCTCTGAGCCCGTTTGTCGTTTCGGCTTCAAACTGCTACAGGAGAGAGATTGAACCCTTCTGATTACAAGATGCGTACGGATTTTTAATAAGTGCTACCGTTTTGATTTTACGAGCCTTCAAAGACCCGCAGCACTAAAGTTGCTACGGTGCCAAAAATGACAACGAAACTGCGATTAGACCTTCTTTGGCCTCAATACACACAATACCCTATAATGACAATGTGAACTCAGACACAACTTCCTCTAACTCCCAGTACCAATATCGTAGAGACACGAAACAAAAACCTCTATGTAGGTCTCACTCAGGACTACCACTGGACAAAAGTATTGGACACCTAGGACTAGCACCTGCCAGAAGGCGGACCCGACCAATGCTGCTTGCAGCTTTAATTATTAGGGTCCGCACAGGACCTTTTCAAAAGGAATCCCAAAGGGAGTCCTTTTGCAATGGGACGAAAGGACCCTATTGAAATTGTAATGTTTTATTATTCTTTATTATTATTATTCCGCAGCTTTGCGCACTACTTCGCCCCCCTTAACATGCTTCAAAACTCACCAAATTTTTTACACACATCCAAAAAGTGTGCCAGCAGACTTTAGTCAAAAAACCAAACCCAAAAAAATACACTTGCTCCCTAGCGCCCCCTAGGTAGAAAACTGCCTATAACTCCCACTAGGAAGGTCGTAGAGACATGAAACCAAAACCTGTATGTAGGTCTCAGTTAGACCTACAATTCATAATTTCACTTCTTCGGGCGAAAACCAACAGGAAGTTGGCAATTTCCCCTTCAAGACAAAAAATGACTAAAAACACTCATTTTTGATTTTTGACATCTAATTTGACCCCCTTAAAATACTTCAAAACTCACCAAACTTCTCACACACATTGGGACTGGTGGAAACTGTGATCTAAAAAAAAAACCGAATCCCAAAACTCAAAATTGTGCTCTACATAATTTTTGAAAAAAAAAGAGAAAAAACTGCTCCTCAGAGGAAAACTCTGACAAAACTGCTGGTAACTTCCGGTAGGAACGTCGTAGAGACATGAAACAAATACCTCTATGTAGGTCTTGTCTAGACCTACATTTCATAGATTGACATCCTTCAGCGAAAATCAACAGGAAGTTTGTAATCTCCATTTCAAAACAACATTTTTGTACCAAACGGTCACCAAACATCAAACATTATCTCCTCTGAGCGCGTTTGTCGTTTCGGCTTCAAACTGCTACAGGAGAGAGATTGAACCCTTCTGATTAAAAGTTGACGAAAGAGTGGTGATTAGTGCTACCGTTTTGATTTTACGCGCCTTCAAAGACCCGCAGCACTAAAGTTGCTACGGTGCCAAAAATGACAACGAAACTGCGATTAGACCTTCTTTGGCCTCAATACACACAATACCCTATAATGACAATGTGAACTCAGACACAACTTCCTCTAACTCCCAGTACCAATATCGTAGAGACACGAAACAAAAACCTCTATGTAGGTCTCACTCAGGACTACCACTGGACTAAAGTATTGGACACCTAGGACTAGCACCTGCCAGAAGGCGGACCCGACCAATGCTGCTTGCAGCTTTAATTATTATTATTATACCGGCCGCCTCTTCGAACAGCAATTTGACCCACTTAACATGCTCCAAAACTCACCAAATTTGACACACAAGTCAGGACCTGCGAAAATTGCTTGTTAATAACAAAACCAAACCCCAAAAATAAAAATTGCGCTCTAGCGCCCCCTAGGAAAAAAAAAAAACAAACTGCCTGTAACTCCCACTAGGAAGGTCGTAGAGACATGAAACAAAAACCTGTATGTAGGTCTGCTAAAGACCTACAACTCATAATTTTACATCGTCGGGCGAAAACCAACAGGAAGTTGGCAATTTCCCCTTCAAGACAAAAATGTACTAAAAACACTGTTTTTTACGTCTTTGACCTCTAATTTGACCCCCTTAAAATACTTCAAAACTCACCAAACTTCTCACACACATCGGGACTGGTAGAAATTGCGATCTCAAAAAATAACCGAACCCCGAAAATCAAAATTGTGCCCTTGAGCAATTTTTACATAAAACTGAGAAAAAACTGCTTTTTAGAGGAAAACTCAGACAAACCTGCTTATAACTTCCGGTAGGAACGTCGTAGAGACATGAAACAAATACCTCTATGTAGGTCTTGTCTAGACCTACATTTCATAGATTGACATCCTTCAGCGAAAATCAACAGGAAGTTTGTAATCTCCATTTCAAAACAACATTTTTGTACCAAACGGTCACCAAACATCAAACATTATCTCCTCTGAGCGCGTTTGTCGTTTCGGCTTCAAACTGCTACAGGAGAGAGATTGAACCCTTCTGATTAAAAGATGCGTACGGATAATGATTAAGTGCTACCGTTTTGATTTTACGAGCCTTCAAAGACCCGCAGCACTGATGCTGCTACGGTGCCAAAAATGACAACGAAACTGCGATTAGACCTTCTTTGGCCTCAATACACACAATAGCCTATAATGACAATGTGAACTCAGACACAACTTCCTCTAACTCCCAGTACCAATATCGTAGAGACACGAAACAAAAACCTCTATGTAGGTCTCACTCAGGACTACCACTGGACTAAAGTATTGGACACCTAGGACTAGTTATTATTATTATACCGGCCGCCTCTTCGAACAGCAATTTGACCCACTTAACATGCTCCAAAACTCACCAAATTTGACACACAAGTCAGAACCTGCGAAAATTGCTTGTTAATAACAAAACCAAACCCCAAAAATAAAAATTGCGCTCTAGCGCCCCCTAGGAAAAAAAAAAAACAAACTGCCTGTAACTCCCACTAGGAAGGTCGTAGAGACATGAAACAAAAACCTGTATGTAGGTCTGCTAAAGACCTACAACTCATAATTTTACATCGTCGGGCGAAAACCAACAGGAAGTTGGCAATTTCCCCTTCAAGACAAAAATGTACTAAAAACACTGTTTTTTACGTCTTTGACCTCTAATTTGACCCCCTTAAAATACTTCAAAACTCACCAAACTTCTCACACACATCGGGACTGGTAGAAATTGCGATCTCAAAAAATAACCGAACCCCGAAAATCCAAATTGTGCCCTTGAGCAATTTTTACATAAAACTGAGAAAAAACTGCTTTTTAGAGGAAAACTCAGACAAAACTGCTTATAACTTCCGGTAGGAACGTCGTAGAGACATGAAACAAATACCTCTATGTAGGTCTTGTCTAGACCTACATTTCATAGATTGACATCCTTCAGCGAAAATCAACAGGAAGTTTGTAATCTCCATTTCAAAACAACATTTTTGTACCAAACGGTCACCAAACATCAAACATTATCTCCTCTGAGCGCGTTTGTCGTTTCGGCTTCAAACTGCTACAGGAGAGAGATTGAACCCTTCTGATTAAAAGTTCATGAAAGAGTGGTGATTAGTGCTACCGTTTTGATTTTACGCGCCTTCAAAGACCCGCAGCACTGATGCTGCTACGGTGCCAAAAATGACAACGAAACTGCGATTAGACCTTCTTTGGCCTCAATACACACAATAGCCTATAATGACAATGTGAACTCAGACACAACTTCCTCTAACTCCCAGTACCAATATCGTAGAGACACGAAACAAAAACCTCTATGTAGGTCTCACTCAGGACTACCACTGGACAAAAGTATTGGACACCTAGGACTAGCACCTGCCAGAAGGCGGACCCGACCAATGCTGCTTGCAGCTTTAATTAGGGTCCGCACAGGACCTTTTCAAAAGGAATCCCAAAGGGAGTCCTTTTGCAATGGGACGAAAGGACCCTATTGAAATTGTAAGGTTTTATTATTATTCTTTCTTTATTATTCCGCACGGTCGCGCACTACTTAGCCCCCCTTAACATGCTTCAAAACTCACCAAATTTGACATACACATTAAACCCCGGGTACAGCACACTTTAGTGGTAAAAAAAAATACCAAAAATCAACATTGCTCTCTAGCGCCCCCTAGGAAGAAAACTGCCTCTAACTCCCACTAGGAAGGTCGTAGAGACATGAAACCAAAACCTGTATGTAGGTCTCAGTTAGACCTACAATTCATAATTTCACTTCTTCGGGCGAAAACCAACAGGAAGTTGGCAATTTCCCCTTCAAGACAAAAAATGACTAAAAACACTCATTTTTGATTTTTGACCTCTAATTTGACCCCCTTAAAATACTTCAAAACTCACCAAACTTCTCACACACATTGGGACTGGTGGAAACTGTGATCTAAAAAAAAAACCGAATCCCAAAACTCAAAATTGTGCTCTACATAATTTTTGAAAAAAAAAGAGAAAAAACTGCTCCTCAGAAGAAAACTCTGACAAAACTGCTTGTAACTTCCGGTAGGAACGTCGTAGAGACATGAAACAAATACCTCTATGTAGGTCTTGCCTAGACCTACATTTCATACATTGACACCCTTCAGCAAAAATCAACAGGAAGTTTGTTATCTCCATTTCAAAACAACATTTTTGTACCAAACGGTCACCAAACATCAAACATTATCTCCTCTGAGCGCGTTTGTCGTTTCGGCTTCAAACTGCTACAGGAGAGAGATTGAACCCTTCTGATTAAAAGTTGACGAAAGTGTGGTGATTAGTGCTACCGTTTTGATTTTACGCGCCTTCAAAGACCCGCAGCACTGATGCTGCTACGGTGCCAAAAATGACAACGAAACTGCAATTAGACCTTCTTTGGCCTCAATACACACAATACCCTATAATGACAATGTGAACTCAGACACAACTTCCTCTAACTCCCAGTACGAATATCGTAGAGACACGAAACAAAAACCTCTATGTAGGTCTCACTCAGGACTACCACTGGACTAAAGTATTGGACACCTAGGACTAGCACCTGCCAGAAGGCGGACCCGACCAATGCTGCTTGCAGCTTTAATTATTATTATTCTTTATTATTATTATACCGCAGCTTTGCGCACTACTTCGCCCCCCTTAACATACTTCAAAACTCACCAAATTTTTTACACACATCCAAAAAGTGTGCCAGCAGACTTTAATATAAAAACCTAACCCCAAAACACAAAATTGAGCTCTAGCGCCCCCTAGGAAAAAAAAAAAACAGACTGCCTGTAACTCCCACTAGGAAGGTCGTAGAGACATGAAACAAAAACCTGTATGTAGGTCTGCTCGAGACCTACAACTCATAATTGTATATCCTCGGGCGAAAATCAACAGGAAATTGGCAATTTACCATTTTTGACAAAAATGTCCTAAAAACACTGTTTTTTACATCTTTGACCTCTAATTTGACCCCCTTAAAATACTTCAAAACTCACCAAACTTCTCACACACATCAGGACTGGTAGAAATTGCGCTCTCAAAAAATAACCGAACCCCGAAACTCAAAATTGTGCTCTACAGCAATTTTTTTATAAAACTGACAAAAAACTGCTCCTCAGAGGAAAACTCTGACAAAACTGCTTGTAACTTCCGGTAGGAACGTCGTAGAGACATGAAAAAAATACCTCTACGTAGGTCTCATTTAGACCTACATTTCATACATTGACACCCTTCAGCAAAAATCAACAGGAAGTTTTTTATCTCCATTTCAAAACAACATTTTTGTACCAAACGGTCACCAAACATCAAACATTATCTCCTCTGAGCCCGTTTGTCGTTTCGGCTTCAAACTGCTACAGGAGAGAGATTGAACCCTTCTGATTACAAGATGCGTACGGATTTTTATTTAGTGCTACCGTTTTGATTTTACGAGCCTTCAAAGACCCGCAGCACTGATGCTGCTACGGTGCCAAAAATGACAACGAAACTGCGATTAGACCTTCTTTGGCCTCAATACACACAATAGCCTATAATGACAATGTGAACTCAGACACAACTTCCTCTAACTCCCAGTACCAATATCGTAGAGACACGAAACAAAAACCTCTATGTAGGTCTCACTCAGGACTACCACTGGACAAAAGTATTGGACACCTAGGACTAGCACCTGCCAGAAGGCGGACCCGACCAATGCTGCTTGCAGCTTTAATTAGGGTCCGCCCTGTACCCTGTACAAAGGACTCCCCCAGGGAGTCCTTTGTACTGGTTACAAAGGAACCTATTGTATTTGTAAGGTTTTATTATTATTCTTTATTATTCTTCCGCACGGTCGCGCACTACTATGCCCCCCTTAACATGCTTCAAAACTCACCAAATTTGACATACACATTAAACCCCGGGGACAGCACACTTTAGTGGTAAAAAAAAATACCAAAAATCAACATTGCTCTCTAGCGCCCCCTAGGAAGAAAAATGCCTCTAACTCCCACTAGGAAGGTCGTAGAGACATGAAACAAAAACCTGTATGTAGGTCTCAGTTAGACCTACAATTCATAATTTCACTTCTTCGGGCGAAAACCAACAGGAAGTTGGCAATTTCCCCTTCAAGACAAAAAATGACTAAAAACACTCATTTTTGATTTTTGAGCTGTAATTTGACCCCCTTAAAATACTTCAAAACTCACCAAAATTCGCACACACATCGGGACTGCGGGAAACTGCGATCTAAAAAAAAAACCGAATCCCAAAACTCAAAATTGTGCTCTACATAATTTTTTGGAAAAAACAGAGAAAAAACTGCTCCTCAGAGGAAAAATCTGACAAAACTGCTTGTAACTTCCGGTAGGAACGTCGTAGAGACATGAAACCAATACCTCTAATGTAGGTCTCGCCTAGACCTACATTTCATAGATTGACACCCTTCAGCAAAAATCAACAGGAAGTTTGTTATCTCCATTTCAAAACAACATTTTTGTACCAAACGGTCACCAAACATCAAACATTATCTCCTCTGAGCCCGTTTGTCGTTTCGGCTTCAAACTGCTACAGGAGAGAGATTGAACCCTTCTGATTAAAAGATGCGTACGGATTTTTATTTAGTGCTACCGTTTTGATTTTACGAGCCTTCAAAGACCCGCAGCACTGATGCTGCTACGGTGCCAAAAATGACAACGAAACTGCGATTAGACCTTCTTTGGCCTCAATACACACAATAGCCTATAATGACAATGTGAACTCAGACACAACTTCCTCTAACTCCCAGTACCAATATCGTAGAGACACGAAACAAAAACCTCTATGTAGGTCTCACTCAGGACTACCACTGGACAAAAGTATTGGACACCTAGGACTAGCACCTGCCAGAAGGCGGACCCGACCAATGCTGCTTGCAGCTTTAATTATTATTATTCTTCCGCAGCTTTGCGCACTACTTCGCCCCCCTTAACATACTTCAAAACTCACCAAATTTTTTACACACATCCAAAAAGTGTGCCAGCAGACTTTAATATAAAAACCTAACCCCAAAACACAAAATTGAGCTCTAGCGCCCCCTAGGAAAAAAAAAAAACAGACTGCCTGTAACTCCCACTAGGAAGGTCGTAGAGACATGAAACAAAAACCTGTATGTAGGTCTGCTAAAGACCTACAACTCATAATGACACATTCTCGGGCGAAAATCAACAGGAAATTGGCAATTTACCTTTTTTGACAAAAATGTACTAAAAACACTGTTTTTTACATCTTTGACCTCTAATTTGACCCCCTTAAAATACTTCAAAACTCACCAAACTTCGCACACACATTGGGACTGGTAGAAATTGCGATCTCAAAAAAAAACCGAACCCCGAAACTCAAAATTGTGCTCTAGAGCAATTTTTTAATAAAACAGAGAAAAAACTGCTTTTTAGAGGAAAACTCAGACAAAACTGCTTATAACTTCCGGTAGGAACGTCGTAGAGACATGAAAAAAATACCTCTACGTAGGTCTCATTTAGACCTACATTTCATACATTGACACCCTTCAGCAAAAATCAACAGGAAGTTTGTTATCTCCATTTCAAAACAACATTTTTGTACCAAACGGTCACCAAACATCAAACATTATCTCCTCTGAGCCCGTTTGTCGTTTCGGCTTCAAACTGCTACAGGAGAGAGATTGAACCCTTCTGATTAAAAGATGCGTACGGATTTTTATTTAGTGCTACCGTTTTGATTTTACGAGCCTTCAAAGACCCGCAGCACTGATGCTGCTACGGTGCCAAAAATGACAACGAAACTGCGATTAGACCTTCTTTGGCCTCAATACACACAATACCCTATAATGACAATGTGAAATGGATCCGCTGCTGTGATTTTACGCACCTTCAAAGAAAACAACCACTGTGCCGCAGCACCTAGGAAAAAAACACAGACACAACTTCCTCTAACTCCCAGTACCAATATCGTAGAGACACGAAACGAAAACCTCTATGTAGGTCTCACTCAGGACTACCACTGGACAAAAGTATTGGACACCTAGGACTAGCACCTGCCAGAAGGCGGACCCGACCAATGCTGCTTGCAGCTTTAATTATTATTATTATTCTTCCGCA
Organism: Entelurus aequoreus; assembly: GCF_033978785.1. Taxonomy (NCBI): domain Eukaryota; kingdom Metazoa; phylum Chordata; class Actinopteri; order Syngnathiformes; family Syngnathidae; genus Entelurus; species Entelurus aequoreus. The sequence goes on from NC_084735.1 coordinate 39,848,338, forward strand.
GCTTTGCGCACTACTACGCCCCCCTTAACATGCTTCAAAACTCACCAAATTTTTTACACACATCCAAAAAGTGTGCCAGCAGACTTTAGTCAAAAAACCAAACCCAAAAAAATACACTTGCTCTCTAGCGCCCCCTAAGTAGAAAACTGCCTATAACTCCCACTAGGAAGGTCGTAGAGACATGAAACCAAAACCTGTATGTAGGTCACAGTTAGACCTACAATTCATAATTTCACTTCTTCGGGCGAAAACCAACAGGAAGTTGGCTATTTCCCCTTCAAGACAAAAAATGCCTAAAAACACTCTTTTTTGATTTTTGACCTCTAATTTGACCCCCTTAAAATACTTCAAAACTCACCAAAATTCGCACACACATCGGGACTGGTGGAAACTGTGATCTAAAAAAAAAACCAAATCCCAAAACTCAAAATTGTGCTCTACATAATTTTTGGAAAAAAAAGAGAAAAAACTGCTCCTCAGAGGAAAAATCGGACAAAACTGCTTGTAACTTCCGGTAGGAACGTCGTAGAGACATGAAAAAAATACCTCTACGTAGGTCTCATTTAGACCTACATTTCATACATTGACACCCTTCAGCAAAAATCAACAGGAAGTTTGTTATCTCCATTTCAAAACAACATTTTTGTACCAAACGGTCACCAAACATCAAACATTATCTCCTCTGAGCCCGTTTGTCGTTTCGGCTTCAAACTGCTACAGGAGAGAGATTGAACCCTTCTGATTAAAAGATGCGTACGGATAATGATTAAGTGCTACCGTTTTGATTTTACGAGCCTTCAAAGACCCGCAGCACTGATGCTGCTACGGTGCCAAAAATGACAACGAAACTGCGATTAGACCTTCTTTGGCCTCAATACACACAATAGCCTATAATGACAATGTGAACTCAGACACAACTTCCTCTAACTCCCAGTACCAATATCGTAGAGACACGAAACAAAAACCTCTATGTAGGTCTCACTCAGGACTACCACTGGACTAAAGTATTGGACACCTAGGACTAGCACCTGCCAGAAGGCGGACCCGACCAATGCTGCTTGCAGCTTTAATTATTATTATTATTATTATTCCGCAGCTTTGCGCACTACTTAGACCCCCTTAACATACTTCAAAACTCACCAAATTTTTTACACACATCCAAAAAGTGTGCCAGCAGACTTTAATATAAAAACCTAACCCCAAAACACAAAATTGAGCTCTAGCGCCCCCTAGGAAAAAAAAAAAACAGACTGCCTCTAACTCCCACTAGGAAGGTCGTAGAGACATGAAACAAAAACCTGTATGTAGGTCTGCTCTAGACCTACAACTCATAATGACACATTCTCGGGCGAAAATCAACAGGAAATTGGCAATTTACCTTTTTATACAAAAATGTACTAAAAACACTGTTTTTTACATCTTTGACCTCTAATTTGACCCCCTTAAAATACTTCAAAACTCACCAAACTTCGCACACACATTGGGACTGGTAGAAATTGCGATCTCAAAAAAAAACCGAACCCCGAAACTCAAAATTGTGCTCTAGAGCAATTTTTTAATAAAACAGAGAAAAAAATGCTTTTTAGAGGAAAACTCAGACAAAACTGCTTATAACTTCCGGTAGGAACGTCGTAGAGACATGAAACAAATACCTCTACGTAGGTCTCATTTAGACCTACATTTCATACATTGACACCCTTCAGCAAAAATCAACAGGAAGTTTGTTATCTCCATTTCAAAACAACATTTTTGTACCAAACGGTCACCAAACATCAAACATTATCTCCTCTGAGCGCGTTTGTCGTTTCGGCTTCAAACTGCTACAGGAGAGAGATTGAACCCTTCTGATTAAAAGATGCGTACGGATAATGATTAAGTGCTACCGTTTTGATTTTACGAGCCTTCAAAGACCCGCAGCACTGATGCTGCTACGGTGCCAAAAATGACAACGAAACTGCGATTAGACCTTCTTTGGCCTCAATACACACAATAGCCTATAATGACAATGTGAACTCAGACACAACTTCCTCTAACTCCCAGTACCAATATCGTAGAGACACGAAACAAAAACCTCTATGTAGGTCTCACTCAGGACTACCACTGGACAAAAGTATTGGACACCTAGGACTAGCACCTGCCAGAAGGCGGACCCGACCAATGCTGCTTGCAGCTTTAATTAGGGTCCGCACAGGACCTTTTCAAAAGGAATCCCAAAGGGAGTCCTTTTGCAATGGGACGAAAGGACCCTATTGAAATTGTAAGGTTTTATTATTATTATTATTATTATTCTTCCGCAGCTTTGCGCACTACTTCGCCCCCCTTAACATACTTCAAAACTCACCAAATTTTTTACACACATCCAAAAAGTGTGCCAGCAGACTTTAATATAAAAACCTAACCCCAAAACACAAAATTGAGCTCTAGCGCCCCCTAGGAAAAAAAAAAAACAGACTGCCTGTAACTCCCACTAGGAAGGTCGTAGAGACATGAAACAAAAACCTGTATGTAGGTCTGCTAAAGACCTACAACTCATAATGACACATTCTCGGGCGAAAATCAACAGGAAATTGGCAATTTACCTTTTTTGACAAAAATGTACTAAAAACACTGTTTTTTACATCTTTGACCTCTAATTTGACCCCCTTAAAATACTTCAAAACTCACCAAACTTCTCACACACATTGGGACTGGTGGAAACTGTGATCTAAAAAAAAAACCGAATCCCAAAACTCAAAATTGTGCTCTACATAATTTTTTGAAAAAAAAGAGAAAAAACTGCTCCTCAGAGGAAAAATCGGACAAAACTGCTTGTAACTTCCGGTAGGAACGTCGTAGAGACATGAAAAAAATACCTCTACGTAGGTCTCATTTAGACCTACATTTCATACATTGACACCCTTCAGCAAAAATCAACAGGAAGTTTGTTATCTCCATTTCAAAACAACATTTTTGTACCAAACGGTCACCAAACATCAAACATTATCTCCTCTGAGCCCGTTTGTCGTTTCGGCTTCAAACTGCTACAGGAGAGAGATTGAACCCTTCTGATTAAAAGATGCGTACGGATTTTTATTTAGTGCTACCGTTTTGATTTTACGAGCCTTCAAAGACCCGCAGCACTGATGCTGCTACGGTGCCAAAAATGACAACGAAACTGCGATTAGACCTTCTTTGGCCTCAATACACACAATAGCCTATAATGACAATGTGAAATGGATCCGCTGCTGTGATTTTACGCACCTTCAAAGAAAACAACCACTGTGCCGCAGCACCTAGGAAAAAAACACAGACACAACTTCCTCTAACTCCCAGTACCAATATCGTAGAGACACGAAACAAAAACCTCTATGTAGGTCTCACTCAGGACTACCACTGGACAAAAGTATTGGACACCTAGGACTAGCACCTGCCAGAAGGCGGACCCGACCAATGCTGCTTGCAGCTTTAATTAGGGTCCGCACAGGACCTTTTCAAAAGGAATCCCAAAGGGAGTCCTTTTGCAATGGGACGAAAGGACCCTATTGAAATTGTAATGTTTTATTATTCTTTATTATTATTATTCTTCCGCAGCTTTGCGCACTACTTCGCCCCCCTTAACATACTTCAAAACTCACCAAATTTTTTACACACATCCAAAAAGTGTGCCAGCAGACTTTAATATAAAAACCTAACCCCAAAACACAAAATTGAGCTCTAGCGCCCCCTAGGAAAAAAAAAAAACAGACTGCCTGTAACTCCCACTAGGAAGGTCGTAGAGACATGAAACAAAAACCTGTATGTAGGTCTGCTAAAGACCTACAACTCATAATGACACATTCTCGGGCGAAAATCAACAGGAAATTGGCAATTTACCTTTTTTGACAAAAATGTACTAAAAACACTGTTTTTTACATCTTTGACCTCTAATTTGACCCCCTTAAAATACTTCAAAACTCACCAAACTTCGCACACACATTGGGACTGGTAGAAATTGCGATCTCAAAAAAAAACCGAACCCCGAAACTCAAAATTGTGCTCTACAGCAATTTTTTTATAAAACTGACAAAAAACTGCTCCTCAGAGGAAAACTCTGACAAAACTGCTTGTAACTTCCGGTAGGAACGTCGTAGAGACATGAAAAAAATACCTCTACGTAGGTCTCATTTAGACCTACATTTCATACATTGACACCCTTCAGCAAAAATCAACAGGAAGTTTGTTATCTCCATTTCAAAACAACATTTTTGTACCAAACGGTCACCAAACATCAAACATTATCTCCTCTGAGCCCGTTTGTCGTTTCGGCTTCAAACTGCTACAGGAGAGAGATTGAACCCTTCTGATTACAAGATGCGTACGGATTTTTAATAAGTGCTACCGTTTTGATTTTACGAGCCTTCAAAGACCCGCAGCACTAAAGTTGCTACGGTGCCAAAAATGACAACGAAACTGCGATTAGACCTTCTTTGGCCTCAATACACACAATACCCTATAATGACAATGTGAACTCAGACACAACTTCCTCTAACTCCCAGTACCAATATCGTAGAGACACGAAACAAAAACCTCTATGTAGGTCTCACTCAGGACTACCACTGGACAAAAGTATTGGACACCTAGGACTAGCACCTGCCAGAAGGCGGACCCGACCAATGCTGCTTGCAGCTTTAATTATTAGGGTCCGCACAGGACCTTTTCAAAAGGAATCCCAAAGGGAGTCCTTTTGCAATGGGACGAAAGGACCCTATTGAAATTGTAATGTTTTATTATTCTTTATTATTATTATTCCGCAGCTTTGCGCACTACTTCGCCCCCCTTAACATGCTTCAAAACTCACCAAATTTTTTACACACATCCAAAAAGTGTGCCAGCAGACTTTAGTCAAAAAACCAAACCCAAAAAAATACACTTGCTCCCTAGCGCCCCCTAGGTAGAAAACTGCCTATAACTCCCACTAGGAAGGTCGTAGAGACATGAAACCAAAACCTGTATGTAGGTCTCAGTTAGACCTACAATTCATAATTTCACTTCTTCGGGCGAAAACCAACAGGAAGTTGGCAATTTCCCCTTCAAGACAAAAAATGACTAAAAACACTCATTTTTGATTTTTGACATCTAATTTGACCCCCTTAAAATACTTCAAAACTCACCAAACTTCTCACACACATTGGGACTGGTGGAAACTGTGATCTAAAAAAAAAACCGAATCCCAAAACTCAAAATTGTGCTCTACATAATTTTTGAAAAAAAAAGAGAAAAAACTGCTCCTCAGAGGAAAACTCTGACAAAACTGCTGGTAACTTCCGGTAGGAACGTCGTAGAGACATGAAACAAATACCTCTATGTAGGTCTTGTCTAGACCTACATTTCATAGATTGACATCCTTCAGCGAAAATCAACAGGAAGTTTGTAATCTCCATTTCAAAACAACATTTTTGTACCAAACGGTCACCAAACATCAAACATTATCTCCTCTGAGCGCGTTTGTCGTTTCGGCTTCAAACTGCTACAGGAGAGAGATTGAACCCTTCTGATTAAAAGTTGACGAAAGAGTGGTGATTAGTGCTACCGTTTTGATTTTACGCGCCTTCAAAGACCCGCAGCACTAAAGTTGCTACGGTGCCAAAAATGACAACGAAACTGCGATTAGACCTTCTTTGGCCTCAATACACACAATACCCTATAATGACAATGTGAACTCAGACACAACTTCCTCTAACTCCCAGTACCAATATCGTAGAGACACGAAACAAAAACCTCTATGTAGGTCTCACTCAGGACTACCACTGGACTAAAGTATTGGACACCTAGGACTAGCACCTGCCAGAAGGCGGACCCGACCAATGCTGCTTGCAGCTTTAATTATTATTATTATACCGGCCGCCTCTTCGAACAGCAATTTGACCCACTTAACATGCTCCAAAACTCACCAAATTTGACACACAAGTCAGGACCTGCGAAAATTGCTTGTTAATAACAAAACCAAACCCCAAAAATAAAAATTGCGCTCTAGCGCCCCCTAGGAAAAAAAAAAAACAAACTGCCTGTAACTCCCACTAGGAAGGTCGTAGAGACATGAAACAAAAACCTGTATGTAGGTCTGCTAAAGACCTACAACTCATAATTTTACATCGTCGGGCGAAAACCAACAGGAAGTTGGCAATTTCCCCTTCAAGACAAAAATGTACTAAAAACACTGTTTTTTACGTCTTTGACCTCTAATTTGACCCCCTTAAAATACTTCAAAACTCACCAAACTTCTCACACACATCGGGACTGGTAGAAATTGCGATCTCAAAAAATAACCGAACCCCGAAAATCAAAATTGTGCCCTTGAGCAATTTTTACATAAAACTGAGAAAAAACTGCTTTTTAGAGGAAAACTCAGACAAACCTGCTTATAACTTCCGGTAGGAACGTCGTAGAGACATGAAACAAATACCTCTATGTAGGTCTTGTCTAGACCTACATTTCATAGATTGACATCCTTCAGCGAAAATCAACAGGAAGTTTGTAATCTCCATTTCAAAACAACATTTTTGTACCAAACGGTCACCAAACATCAAACATTATCTCCTCTGAGCGCGTTTGTCGTTTCGGCTTCAAACTGCTACAGGAGAGAGATTGAACCCTTCTGATTAAAAGATGCGTACGGATAATGATTAAGTGCTACCGTTTTGATTTTACGAGCCTTCAAAGACCCGCAGCACTGATGCTGCTACGGTGCCAAAAATGACAACGAAACTGCGATTAGACCTTCTTTGGCCTCAATACACACAATAGCCTATAATGACAATGTGAACTCAGACACAACTTCCTCTAACTCCCAGTACCAATATCGTAGAGACACGAAACAAAAACCTCTATGTAGGTCTCACTCAGGACTACCACTGGACTAAAGTATTGGACACCTAGGACTAGTTATTATTATTATACCGGCCGCCTCTTCGAACAGCAATTTGACCCACTTAACATGCTCCAAAACTCACCAAATTTGACACACAAGTCAGAACCTGCGAAAATTGCTTGTTAATAACAAAACCAAACCCCAAAAATAAAAATTGCGCTCTAGCGCCCCCTAGGAAAAAAAAAAAACAAACTGCCTGTAACTCCCACTAGGAAGGTCGTAGAGACATGAAACAAAAACCTGTATGTAGGTCTGCTAAAGACCTACAACTCATAATTTTACATCGTCGGGCGAAAACCAACAGGAAGTTGGCAATTTCCCCTTCAAGACAAAAATGTACTAAAAACACTGTTTTTTACGTCTTTGACCTCTAATTTGACCCCCTTAAAATACTTCAAAACTCACCAAACTTCTCACACACATCGGGACTGGTAGAAATTGCGATCTCAAAAAATAACCGAACCCCGAAAATCCAAATTGTGCCCTTGAGCAATTTTTACATAAAACTGAGAAAAAACTGCTTTTTAGAGGAAAACTCAGACAAAACTGCTTATAACTTCCGGTAGGAACGTCGTAGAGACATGAAACAAATACCTCTATGTAGGTCTTGTCTAGACCTACATTTCATAGATTGACATCCTTCAGCGAAAATCAACAGGAAGTTTGTAATCTCCATTTCAAAACAACATTTTTGTACCAAACGGTCACCAAACATCAAACATTATCTCCTCTGAGCGCGTTTGTCGTTTCGGCTTCAAACTGCTACAGGAGAGAGATTGAACCCTTCTGATTAAAAGTTCATGAAAGAGTGGTGATTAGTGCTACCGTTTTGATTTTACGCGCCTTCAAAGACCCGCAGCACTGATGCTGCTACGGTGCCAAAAATGACAACGAAACTGCGATTAGACCTTCTTTGGCCTCAATACACACAATAGCCTATAATGACAATGTGAACTCAGACACAACTTCCTCTAACTCCCAGTACCAATATCGTAGAGACACGAAACAAAAACCTCTATGTAGGTCTCACTCAGGACTACCACTGGACAAAAGTATTGGACACCTAGGACTAGCACCTGCCAGAAGGCGGACCCGACCAATGCTGCTTGCAGCTTTAATTAGGGTCCGCACAGGACCTTTTCAAAAGGAATCCCAAAGGGAGTCCTTTTGCAATGGGACGAAAGGACCCTATTGAAATTGTAAGGTTTTATTATTATTCTTTCTTTATTATTCCGCACGGTCGCGCACTACTTAGCCCCCCTTAACATGCTTCAAAACTCACCAAATTTGACATACACATTAAACCCCGGGTACAGCACACTTTAGTGGTAAAAAAAAATACCAAAAATCAACATTGCTCTCTAGCGCCCCCTAGGAAGAAAACTGCCTCTAACTCCCACTAGGAAGGTCGTAGAGACATGAAACCAAAACCTGTATGTAGGTCTCAGTTAGACCTACAATTCATAATTTCACTTCTTCGGGCGAAAACCAACAGGAAGTTGGCAATTTCCCCTTCAAGACAAAAAATGACTAAAAACACTCATTTTTGATTTTTGACCTCTAATTTGACCCCCTTAAAATACTTCAAAACTCACCAAACTTCTCACACACATTGGGACTGGTGGAAACTGTGATCTAAAAAAAAAACCGAATCCCAAAACTCAAAATTGTGCTCTACATAATTTTTGAAAAAAAAAGAGAAAAAACTGCTCCTCAGAAGAAAACTCTGACAAAACTGCTTGTAACTTCCGGTAGGAACGTCGTAGAGACATGAAACAAATACCTCTATGTAGGTCTTGCCTAGACCTACATTTCATACATTGACACCCTTCAGCAAAAATCAACAGGAAGTTTGTTATCTCCATTTCAAAACAACATTTTTGTACCAAACGGTCACCAAACATCAAACATTATCTCCTCTGAGCGCGTTTGTCGTTTCGGCTTCAAACTGCTACAGGAGAGAGATTGAACCCTTCTGATTAAAAGTTGACGAAAGTGTGGTGATTAGTGCTACCGTTTTGATTTTACGCGCCTTCAAAGACCCGCAGCACTGATGCTGCTACGGTGCCAAAAATGACAACGAAACTGCAATTAGACCTTCTTTGGCCTCAATACACACAATACCCTATAATGACAATGTGAACTCAGACACAACTTCCTCTAACTCCCAGTACGAATATCGTAGAGACACGAAACAAAAACCTCTATGTAGGTCTCACTCAGGACTACCACTGGACTAAAGTATTGGACACCTAGGACTAGCACCTGCCAGAAGGCGGACCCGACCAATGCTGCTTGCAGCTTTAATTATTATTATTCTTTATTATTATTATACCGCAGCTTTGCGCACTACTTCGCCCCCCTTAACATACTTCAAAACTCACCAAATTTTTTACACACATCCAAAAAGTGTGCCAGCAGACTTTAATATAAAAACCTAACCCCAAAACACAAAATTGAGCTCTAGCGCCCCCTAGGAAAAAAAAAAAACAGACTGCCTGTAACTCCCACTAGGAAGGTCGTAGAGACATGAAACAAAAACCTGTATGTAGGTCTGCTCGAGACCTACAACTCATAATTGTATATCCTCGGGCGAAAATCAACAGGAAATTGGCAATTTACCATTTTTGACAAAAATGTCCTAAAAACACTGTTTTTTACATCTTTGACCTCTAATTTGACCCCCTTAAAATACTTCAAAACTCACCAAACTTCTCACACACATCAGGACTGGTAGAAATTGCGCTCTCAAAAAATAACCGAACCCCGAAACTCAAAATTGTGCTCTACAGCAATTTTTTTATAAAACTGACAAAAAACTGCTCCTCAGAGGAAAACTCTGACAAAACTGCTTGTAACTTCCGGTAGGAACGTCGTAGAGACATGAAAAAAATACCTCTACGTAGGTCTCATTTAGACCTACATTTCATACATTGACACCCTTCAGCAAAAATCAACAGGAAGTTTTTTATCTCCATTTCAAAACAACATTTTTGTACCAAACGGTCACCAAACATCAAACATTATCTCCTCTGAGCCCGTTTGTCGTTTCGGCTTCAAACTGCTACAGGAGAGAGATTGAACCCTTCTGATTACAAGATGCGTACGGATTTTTATTTAGTGCTACCGTTTTGATTTTACGAGCCTTCAAAGACCCGCAGCACTGATGCTGCTACGGTGCCAAAAATGACAACGAAACTGCGATTAGACCTTCTTTGGCCTCAATACACACAATAGCCTATAATGACAATGTGAACTCAGACACAACTTCCTCTAACTCCCAGTACCAATATCGTAGAGACACGAAACAAAAACCTCTATGTAGGTCTCACTCAGGACTACCACTGGACAAAAGTATTGGACACCTAGGACTAGCACCTGCCAGAAGGCGGACCCGACCAATGCTGCTTGCAGCTTTAATTAGGGTCCGCCCTGTACCCTGTACAAAGGACTCCCCCAGGGAGTCCTTTGTACTGGTTACAAAGGAACCTATTGTATTTGTAAGGTTTTATTATTATTCTTTATTATTCTTCCGCACGGTCGCGCACTACTATGCCCCCCTTAACATGCTTCAAAACTCACCAAATTTGACATACACATTAAACCCCGGGGACAGCACACTTTAGTGGTAAAAAAAAATACCAAAAATCAACATTGCTCTCTAGCGCCCCCTAGGAAGAAAAATGCCTCTAACTCCCACTAGGAAGGTCGTAGAGACATGAAACAAAAACCTGTATGTAGGTCTCAGTTAGACCTACAATTCATAATTTCACTTCTTCGGGCGAAAACCAACAGGAAGTTGGCAATTTCCCCTTCAAGACAAAAAATGACTAAAAACACTCATTTTTGATTTTTGAGCTGTAATTTGACCCCCTTAAAATACTTCAAAACTCACCAAAATTCGCACACACATCGGGACTGCGGGAAACTGCGATCTAAAAAAAAAACCGAATCCCAAAACTCAAAATTGTGCTCTACATAATTTTTTGGAAAAAACAGAGAAAAAACTGCTCCTCAGAGGAAAAATCTGACAAAACTGCTTGTAACTTCCGGTAGGAACGTCGTAGAGACATGAAACCAATACCTCTAATGTAGGTCTCGCCTAGACCTACATTTCATAGATTGACACCCTTCAGCAAAAATCAACAGGAAGTTTGTTATCTCCATTTCAAAACAACATTTTTGTACCAAACGGTCACCAAACATCAAACATTATCTCCTCTGAGCCCGTTTGTCGTTTCGGCTTCAAACTGCTACAGGAGAGAGATTGAACCCTTCTGATTAAAAGATGCGTACGGATTTTTATTTAGTGCTACCGTTTTGATTTTACGAGCCTTCAAAGACCCGCAGCACTGATGCTGCTACGGTGCCAAAAATGACAACGAAACTGCGATTAGACCTTCTTTGGCCTCAATACACACAATAGCCTATAATGACAATGTGAACTCAGACACAACTTCCTCTAACTCCCAGTACCAATATCGTAGAGACACGAAACAAAAACCTCTATGTAGGTCTCACTCAGGACTACCACTGGACAAAAGTATTGGACACCTAGGACTAGCACCTGCCAGAAGGCGGACCCGACCAATGCTGCTTGCAGCTTTAATTATTATTATTCTTCCGCAGCTTTGCGCACTACTTCGCCCCCCTTAACATACTTCAAAACTCACCAAATTTTTTACACACATCCAAAAAGTGTGCCAGCAGACTTTAATATAAAAACCTAACCCCAAAACACAAAATTGAGCTCTAGCGCCCCCTAGGAAAAAAAAAAAACAGACTGCCTGTAACTCCCACTAGGAAGGTCGTAGAGACATGAAACAAAAACCTGTATGTAGGTCTGCTAAAGACCTACAACTCATAATGACACATTCTCGGGCGAAAATCAACAGGAAATTGGCAATTTACCTTTTTTGACAAAAATGTACTAAAAACACTGTTTTTTACATCTTTGACCTCTAATTTGACCCCCTTAAAATACTTCAAAACTCACCAAACTTCGCACACACATTGGGACTGGTAGAAATTGCGATCTCAAAAAAAAACCGAACCCCGAAACTCAAAATTGTGCTCTAGAGCAATTTTTTAATAAAACAGAGAAAAAACTGCTTTTTAGAGGAAAACTCAGACAAAACTGCTTATAACTTCCGGTAGGAACGTCGTAGAGACATGAAAAAAATACCTCTACGTAGGTCTCATTTAGACCTACATTTCATACATTGACACCCTTCAGCAAAAATCAACAGGAAGTTTGTTATCTCCATTTCAAAACAACATTTTTGTACCAAACGGTCACCAAACATCAAACATTATCTCCTCTGAGCCCGTTTGTCGTTTCGGCTTCAAACTGCTACAGGAGAGAGATTGAACCCTTCTGATTAAAAGATGCGTACGGATTTTTATTTAGTGCTACCGTTTTGATTTTACGAGCCTTCAAAGACCCGCAGCACTGATGCTGCTACGGTGCCAAAAATGACAACGAAACTGCGATTAGACCTTCTTTGGCCTCAATACACACAATACCCTATAATGACAATGTGAAATGGATCCGCTGCTGTGATTTTACGCACCTTCAAAGAAAACAACCACTGTGCCGCAGCACCTAGGAAAAAAACACAGACACAACTTCCTCTAACTCCCAGTACCAATATCGTAGAGACACGAAACGAAAACCTCTATGTAGGTCTCACTCAGGACTACCACTGGACAAAAGTATTGGACACCTAGGACTAGCACCTGCCAGAAGGCGGACCCGACCAATGCTGCTTGCAGCTTTAATTATTATTATTATTCTTCCGCAGCTTTGCGCACTACTACGCCCCCCTTAACATGCTTCAAAACTCACCAAATTTTTTACACACATCCAAAAAGTGTGCCAGCAGACTTTAGTCAAAAAACCAAACCCAAAAAAATACACTTGCTCTCTAGCGCCCCCTAAGTAGAAAACTGCCTATAACTCCCACTAGGAAGGTCGTAGAGACATGAAACCAAAACCTGTATGTAGGTCACAGTTAGACCTACAATTCATAATTTCACTTCTTCGGGCGAAAACCAACAGGAAGTTGGCTATTTCCCCTTCAAGACAAAAAATGCCTAAAAACACTCATTTTTGATTTTTGACCTCTAATTTGACCCCCTTAAAATACTTCAAAACTCACCAAACTTCTCACACACATTGGGACTGGTGGAAACTGTGATCTAAAAAAAAAACCGAATCCCAAATTTCAAAATTGTGCTCTACATAATTTTTTGAAAAAAAAGAGAAAAAACTGCTCCTCAGAGGAAAAATCGGACAAAACTGCTTGTAACTTCCGGTAGGAACGTCGTAGAGACATGAAAAAAATACCTCTACGTAGGTCTCATTTTGACCTACATTTCATACATTGACACCCTTCAGCAAAAATCAACAGGAAGTTTGTTATCTCCATTTCAAAACAACATTTTTGTACCAAACGGTCACCAAACATCAAACATTATCTCCTCTGAGCCCGTTTGTCGTTTCGGCTTCAAACTGCTACAGGAGAGAGATTGAACCCTTCTGATTAAAAGATACGTACGGATTTTTATTTAGTGCTACCGTTTTGATTTTACGAGCCTTCAAAGACCCGCAGCACTGATGCTGCTACGGTGCCAAAAATGACAACGAAACTGCGATTAGACCTTCTTTGGCCTCAATACACACAATAGCCTATAATGACAATGTGAACTCAGACACAACTTCCTCTAACTCCCAGTACCAATATCGTAGAGACACGAAACCAAAACCTCTATGTAGGTCTCACTCAGGACTACCACTGGACAAAAGTATTGGACACCTAGGACTAGCACCTGCCAGAAGGCGGACCCGACCAATGCTGCTTGCAGCTTTAATTAGGGTCCGCACAGGACCTTTTCAAAAGGAATCCCAAAGGGAGTCCTTTTGCAATGGGACGAAAGGACCCTATTGAAATTGTAATGTTTTATTATTAGGGTCCGCACAGGACCTTTTCAAAAGGAATCCCAAAGGGAGTCCTTTTGCAATGGGACGAAAGGACCCTATTGAAATTGTAATGTTTATTATTATTATTATTATTATTATTATACCGACCCCACAAAGAACGCTAATTTGACCCACTTAACATGCTCCAAAACTCACCAAATTTGACACACAAGTCAGGACCTGCGAAAATTGCAAGTTATTAACAAAACCAACCCCCAAAAATAAAAATTGCGCTCTAGCGCCCCCTAGGAAAAAAAAAAAACAAACTGCCTGTAACTCCCACTAGGAAGGTCGTAGAGACATGAAACAAAAACCTGTATGTAGGTCAGACTTAGACCTACATTTCATAATTTTACATCCTCGGGCAAAAACCAACAGGAAGTTGGCAATTTCCCCTTCAAGACAAATTTGTACTAAAAAAACTGCTTTTTACGTCTTTGACCTCTAATTTGACCCCCTTAAAATACTTCAAAACTCACCAAAATTCGCACACACATCGGGACTGGTAGAAATTGCGCTCTCAAAAAAAAACCGAACCCCAAAACTCAAAATTGTGCTCTACAGCAATTTTTTTATAAAACTGACAAAAAACTGCTCCTCAGAGGAAAACTCTGACAAAACTGCTTGTAACTTCCGGTAGGAACGTCGTAGAGACATGAAAAAAATACCTCTATGTAGGTGTTGCCTAGACCTACATTTCATAGATTGACATCCTTCAGCAAAAATCAACAGGAAGTTTGCTATTCCTCCTTCAAAACAACATTTTTGTACAAAACGGTCACCAAACATCAAACATTATCTCCTCTGAGCGCGTTTGTCGTTTCGGCTTCAAACTGCTACAGGAGAGACATTGAACCCTTCTGATTAAAAGTTGACGAACGAGTGGTGATTAGTGCTACCGTTTTGATTTTACGAGCCTTCAAAGACCCGCAGCACTAAAGTTGCTACGGTGCCAAAAATGACAACGAAAATGCAATTAGACCTTCTTTGGCCTCAATACACACAATAGCCTATAATGACAATGTGAACTCAGACACAACTTCCTCTAACTCCCAGTACCAATATCGTAGAGACACGAAACAAAAACCTCTATGTAGGTCTCACTCAGGACTACCACTGGACAAAAGTATTGGACACCTAGGACTAGCACCTGCCAGAAGGCGGACCCGACCAATGCTGCTTGCAGCTTTAATTCTTTATTATTATTCCGCACCGTCGCGCACTACTTTGCCCCCCTTAACATGCTTCAAAACTCACCAAATTTGACATACACATTAAACCCCGGGTACAGCACACTTTAATGGTAAAAAAAAATACCAAAAATCAACATTGCTCTCTAGCGCCCCCTAGGAAGAAAAATGCCTCTAACTCCCACTAGGAAGGTCGTAGAGACATGAAACAAAAACCTGTATGTAGGTCTCAGTTAGACCTACAATTCATAATTTCACTTCTTCGGGCGAAAACCAACAGGAAGTTGGCAATTTCCCCTTCAAGACAAAAAATGACTAAAAACACTCATTTTTTATTTTTGAGCTGTAATTTGACCCCCTTAAAATACTTCAAAACTCACCAAAATTCTCACACACATCGGGACTGGTGGAAACTGTGATCTAAAAAAAAACCGAATCCCAAAACTCAAAATTGTGCTCTACATAATTTTTTGAAAAAAAAGAGAAAAAACTGCTCCTCAGAGGAAAAATCGGACAAAACTGCTTATAACTTCCGGTAGGAACGTCGTAGAGACATGAAACAAATACCTCTACGTAGGTCTCATTTAGACCTACATTTCATACATTGACACCCTTCAGCAAAAATCAACAGGAAGTTTGTTATCTCCATTTCAAAACAACATTTTTGTACCAAACGGTCACCAAACATCAAACATTATCTCCTCTGAGCCCGTTTGTCGTTTCGGCTTCAAACTGCTACAGGAGAGAGATTGAACCCTTCTGATTAAAAGATGCGTACGGATTTTTATTTAGTGCTACCGTTTTGATTTTACGAGCCTTCAAAGACCCGCAGCACTAAAGTTGCTACGGTGCCAAAAATGACAACGAAACTGCGATTAGACCTTCTTTGGCCTCAATACACACAATACCCTATAATGACAATGTGAACTCAGACACAACTTCCTCTAACTCCCAGTACGAATATCGTAGAGACACGAAACAAAAACCTCTATGTAGGTCTCACTCAGGACTACCACTGGACAAAAGTATTGGACACCTAGGACTAGCACCTGCCAGAAGGCGGACCCGACCAATGCTGCTTGCAGCTTTAATTAGGGTCCGCCCTGTACCCTGTACAAAGGACTCCCCCAGGGAGTCCTTTGTACTGGTTACAAAGGAACCTATTGTATTTGTAAGGTTTTATTAGGGTCCGCCCTGTACCCTGTACAAAGGACTCCCCCAGGGAGTCCTTTGTACTGGTTACAAAGGAACCTATTGTATTTGTAAGGTTTTATTATTATTCTTTATTATTCTTCCGCACGGTCGCGCACTACTATGCCCCCCTTAACATGCTTCAAAACTCACCAAATTTGACATACACATTAAACCCCGGGGACAGCACACTTTAGTGGTAAAAAAAAATACCAAAAATCAACATTGCTCTCTAGCGCCCCCTAGGAAGAAAAATGCCTCTAACTCCCACTAGGAAGGTCGTAGAGACATGAAACAAAAACCTGTATGTAGGTCTCAGTTAGACCTACAATTCATAATTTCACTTCTTCGGGCGAAAACCAACAGGAAGTTGGCAATTTCCCCTTCAAGACAAAAAATGACTAAAAACACTCATTTTTGATTTTTGAGCTGTAATTTGACCCCCTTAAAATACTTCAAAACTCACCAAAATTCGCACACACATCGGGACTGCGGGAAACTGCGATCTAAAAAAAAAACCGAATCCCAAAACTCAAAATTGTGCTCTACATAATTTTTTGGAAAAAACAGAGAAAAAACTGCTCCTCAGAGGAAAAATCTGACAAAACTGCTTGTAACTTCCGGTAGGAACGTCGTAGAGACATGAAACCAATACCTCTAATGTAGGTCTCGCCTAGACCTACATTTCATAGATTGACACCCTTCAGCAAAAATCAACAGGAAGTTTGTTATCTCCATTTCAAAACAACATTTTTGTACCAAACGGTCACCAAACATCAAACATTATCTCCTCTGAGCCCGTTTGTCGTTTCGGCTTCAAACTGCTACAGGAGAGAGATTGAACCCTTCTGATTAAAAGATGCGTACGGATTTTTATTTAGTGCTACCGTTTTGATTTTACGAGCCTTCAAAGACCCGCAGCACTGATGCTGCTACGGTGCCAAAAATGACAACGAAACTGCGATTAGACCTTCTTTGGCCTCAATACACACAATAGCCTATAATGACAATGTGAACTCAGACACAACTTCCTCTAACTCCCAGTACCAATATCGTAGAGACACGAAACAAAAACCTCTATGTAGGTCTCACTCAGGACTACCACTGGACAAAAGTATTGGACACCTAGGACTAGCACCTGCCAGAAGGCGGACCCGACCAATGCTGCTTGCAGCTTTAATTATTATTATTATTCCGCAGCTTTGCGCACTACTTAGACCCCCTTAACATACTTCAAAACTCACCAAATTTTTTACACACATCCAAAAAGTGTGCCAGCAGACTTTAATATAAAAACCTAACCCCAAAACACAAAATTGAGCTCTAGCGCCCCCTAGGAAAAAAAAAAAACAGACTGCCTCTAACTCCCACTAGGAAGGTCGTAGAGACATGAAACAAAAACCTGTATGTAGGTCTGCTCTAGACCTACAACTCATAATGACACATTCTCGGGCGAAAATCAACAGGAAATTGGCAATTTACCTTTTTTGACAAAAATGTACTAAAAACACTGTTTTTTACATCTTTGACCTCTAATTTGACCCCCTTAAAATACTTCAAAACTCACCAAACTTCGCACACACATTGGGACTGGTAGAAATTGCGATCTCAAAAAAAAACCGAACCCCGAAACTCAAAATTGTGCTCTAGAGCAATTTTTTAATAAAACAGAGAAAAAAATGCTTTTTAGAGGAAAACTCAGACAAAACTGCTTATAACTTCCGGTAGGAACGTCGTAGAGACATGAAACAAATACCTCTACGTAGGTCTCATTTAGACCTACATTTCATACATTGACACCCTTCAGCAAAAATCAACAGGAAGTTTGTTATCTCCATTTCAAAACAACATTTTTGTACCAAACGGTCACCAAACATCAAACATTATCTCCTCTGAGCGCGTTTGTCGTTTCGGCTTCAAACTGCTACAGGAGAGAGATTGAACCCTTCTGATTAAAAGTTCTATACGGATTTTTATTTAGTGCTACCGTTTTGATTTTACGAGCCTTCAAAGACCCGCAGCACTAAAGTTGCTACGGTGCCAAAAATGACAACGAAAATGCAATTAGACCTTCTTTGGCCTCAATACACACAATAGCCTATAATGACAATGTGAACTCAGACACAACTTCCTCTAACTCCCAGTACCAATATCGTAGAGACACGAAACAAAAACCTCTATGTAGGTCTCACTCAGGACTACCACTGGACAAAAGTATTGGACACCTAGGACTAGCACCTGCCAGAAGGCGGACCCGACCAATGCTGCTTGCAGCTTTAATTTACTTTTGTTCTTGTATGAGCTCATTTAAAGCTTTGGAGTTACTGGCAACATTCATTCCTTTTACTAGCCTAGCACAAAACCCTGACTATTTCAGTGACAGTTTGGTGTGACAAGCACTATTTATGGAGCCTAATATGTGCTCATAAGCACATACTTTTCTTGTTTGGCAAATATTCCAAACACTAATCAGGGTTTCATCAATGTAGTACACATGTGGATAAAAGCCTGTGTAGATCTAAATGTAAGTGAAGGATGCTGTGAAACTGTCCCAGGAGGATGTCTCAGAAATATCTCAATAAATTATATATGCTTTTTCCCCCACTTTCTTCTTTTTCATTATTCAAACAACATTAAAATGATGTATTATACATATTTTATCAACATTTTCCGCTTGGTAATTTTTATGGAGATATTCCAGGAGTTAGGTGGTCAGTAGTACCCAATGAGTTTGAGGTTTTTACAAAGAATATATGATCATCTGCAAGGCTATTCCAGTCAGCAGGACACAGTGATGAAACTATAGAGAAATCATTTTAATGCACAAAAAAAGGTGAAATGAAATCGGAGGGAGTGGATTTATTGAGATAATGGGGTTTATATTCTGGTTCCTTCTAGATTTCACATGTGGCCGCAATCGCCACCACTCCATTACATGTCATCTCATTCTTACAATAAGCCAATTTCATAATTGGCTTCAGTTAATGGTCTGCGCCTCACATTGCCTCATTCAAAGGTTTGGCCTGCCTGCGGTCATTTGACAAATACTCACTGTGTAGTTCACATTGTTGGTGATCACGCAAGCAAGAGGATGTTTTCATTTCAAACTGTGAATACTATGGTGCTTTGACACATCGTTGGTTCTATTTCAGATCAAGCCACTATGCTCTGTGAGGTCACTGGTATGAAAAAAATGGTGACGATAAACCATTGTCTGTGGTGCCGGAGCCAAATCCAGGTTAGAAAGTTTAATTCTGCTCCAGTTAGGCTCTTCCAGTGACCTATTTGCTCTGCAATAAAATTACAAACACGCGGGGGGTAACAAACAGCAGCAGCTGATGTGAGCAGGGCACAATGCGTGTGCTAGAATGATCTCAGAATTATAGGCGTATTACTCATGACAACTTGCCTCAGGGGACCACTTGATGGGGCTTTTTCCAGAGACGCCTCGAACAAAAAAAAAGAAGTCTCATGACTTGTCCTTTTGTGGGAGCAGATCCAGCGGTGGCTACTATGCTGGTACAGGCACGCATGGTCCACTCTGGTATTAAAAAAAGATACTATGACACTTGTGTTAGGACACCGGCACCTGTGGAATAGTGCTACATTATGACACCCAGCTGGGACTGGGACTCAAAGGACAAAAAAAGGACCATTAAGGTGACATTCTGCCTCTCAGTTCACATTGCAGAACTCTTTAAGATGTTTCATATCCTTTGCTTGTTATTTTAGTACACACGCGGAACAGAAGCCCAGCGACAGACAGTAAAGGTTGAAAGGACTGGACCTCATGATACTGGAATGGTAGTCATTAAAAGCGGAGGAAAATCCCTGACAGGCGTTTTAAAAAGAACAAACATGTGACACTACATGCATCCTCTGAGAGATCTAAGGCTGGGAAATCAGACAGCATTTCTAAAGGACCTCATTATCATGCAAATGGCATTCATGCCATTTAATCTCACCCTACTTGATATCCCACATGGCAGTGAGTCCGCACAGAGGAAGACTCGGAGAGACCGCACGCTAGGCAAGGGTCCATATCCAAATTCCTCCATCTGTGGACATTAGAGAATTTTATGTGTGTTGCAACCTGGTACTCACAAAGAGAAAATGAAATCACTGATACCCAATAGAGTGATTACACTCGTGGTTGGACCAGGAATGACAGAATTGGTGGCACACGAGCAGAGCAAGGCTGGAAGCCAGCAGGGGCTAAGACTTTGACTTACTTGTACAAGTAGAGTTCAACTTGCTTGTTGTTAAATATAATTAAGAAGACACTATTAGTTAACAGTATTGTTTGTCACATTTAAGGAAATGAATCAACTTCGCATAGCAAACACGATAAGCACATATTGTCTCTTGCAGTGTAATTGTCCCCTCTATCATGGAAGAGTGTGTTTGTACACATTCGTGGGCGTGTTGTGGGTGATTTACTAAGACTGCTTGTACAACTGATAACTAAAGCAAAAGGGGTGAGGACTGCCCTACTTAGGTTTTGTTACGGCGGGGTCGCATGTTATTGTGCGGATCGTTTCCCCAAGATGCAGACGGAACTCCAGAGGCAGCGTGCAGGTAGGACAATGATTTATTCTCCATAAATCAGTCATGAACACAAACACAAGAATGAACAGAGAAGCGTGCCGATAGCATGGGAAGATATTGCAAAGCTTAGAACAGGAATAGGAACCAAAAGGTATGCACATGTAACTTGTTGCATGGAGCATACAAGACAGCCAGACTGAGTATGGCGAAAGAGTGTGAGTATCCCGAACACTAATCAGAGCTAGATGAAAATAATCAGCACCCATGGCAACGAAGGCCCCGTTTACACTAAGGCGGATAAGGTTATCCAGGGTAAATCACACCTATTCTTATCCGTGTCCACACACAACAATGCCACCGTTTAAGACCCCCGCCTCCCTCTGTCCGCCGGCGCAACGCGACCTAGTACGCATGCGCGGAAAAAAATAAAATGCGTGCGTCATATAGTCACCTCTGACCTGGAAGAGTATTCTTTCTATCAGCGACGGTATAGAAAATGGCTGCTCTTGTTGTGAAGAAGAGAGAATTATTTGTGTGGTCTGACGATGAGGTGGAGTTACTCTTAAAAGTGACTCAAGACTATAAAACCTCCATGGCGGCAAGGAATGTTGATTGGGAGTCCTCGCCATCGAAATACGGGGACATTCTGTCGCTTTTTTTGGAGTGCTACTCATCGCCGGTGGAGGCCAGCTTGATTAGCAAAGATTTTCCCCACCAAAAGGAGGACATAAGTGAAGGTATGTTTTTGTGACAAGGTTATTCTGTCTTAATTTAACCACACTTCCTGTGTGGGCGCGGTCTTTCTAGTGTCACTTCCTCTCCGAACTCACTTTGTAAACGATCAATGAGTCCATACAAAGCTAAGTGCCGGAGATTCAAGAATTACACGGCTGACTTACCCGTGTAAAAATGTGTCCGAGGAGGGGGACCTTAAACGCTGGTTGAGTGTGGCTGAAACGGGGCTTAGGCTAAATAATTATTTGTTTAAGGGGTTAGACGACTTAGTGTAGACATGGCCAAAGAAACACAAACCCAGGGGTGCTGAAAAAAGAACTAAGAAAGTCAAACTAAAATAAAACAGGATCCGGGCAACGGATGATGACAGGTTTTTGCGTGTATAGCGGCTGTCACCATGGAGACCCTCATTTCCCTCCACTTTTATGACATCATATGTTACAACTGTGGTGTCATGTTGTTGACATACAACACACTAATAATGTATAACAGGGGTCGCCAACCTGTCGATCGCAATCGACCAGTCGATCTTTGGGACCCTACCGGTCGATTGCAAAAATATTAGAAAAAAAACGATGTATTAATATGACATTAGTGACACCCCCACCCGTAGAGTGACCAACAGATCCGCAAACAGGCACGCATTTGACCCCTGAACACGCCTCACCTCTCTCTCTTCGGCCTCACATCCTCCGCTCTCGACGCGGCTGCCCCACCCCCCGATCATGGCGGTACACTTCACCCGCTCGTCTTGCAAACGCGCATTTAATGACGTGCTCAAAAATCTTCAAGCTGCAACAATGCATTAAGGCTGACTGTTGCAACGCATCAGATATTTTCTATAAATCCTCCTGCATGCAAGAACTTGCATTATGGGTACGCATCATTAGAAAGGTGTCCACACTTTTTGGCCAGCAATCAACTGGCTTTCTCTCTCCATGTGGTGCTCTGCTGGAAGTTCTGCCATGTCTTCCACAAACTGTAAGGTTCCGTAAAGGCGAGCGGCCCACCGGGCCAAGGCCCGTCCGTCAATCAAGGAGCCCACCGTCACCATCAACATCATCGCTCGACTGCAACAGGAAGCTAACAAGCCAAATAATACAGTTTGTGAACATTTCTCTATAGTACCGATTTTGTGATGATTTATATACTAAATTAAACATTGACATGTGCAAAGGCAGTAATATATGATGAAACAAGGCAACAGCTAAAGAAGGACTTTCCTGTTTATCCCCTCTCACAAAGAAAAAACCCTAGTAGACCTTTCTCTAAGTGTTGTGCTTTACACCTATTTTAATAAAAAAAAGTTGCTCAGTTATGATAAAACTGCTGCTATTGTAATGCAAATCCCTCGGACGGTTTGCAACGGCTCTCTGCTACATCGGTAACTGTTTTCTTTATCGCCTCAAAAGGACCCTGAATGGTTCGTTCAAACTCAAATGTATCAGTCTGAAGCTTGGCAAGATCCACCTGGCACGATCCAAGAATCCAGCTGTCTCACTAAGGGTAGGGATTAAAACTGATTCTTTAGGGCTATATAAATAAACATTGATTGATTGATTGATTGATTGATTAAATGGTACCTAAACTTATCTCTGGTGAACTGTATAAATTTTGGCTTTAGTTCATAGCTGGTTTGTTTTTTTCTATATAAACACGACACGCCATGCACGGCTGACAAAAGTGATTGGCAGATGTGGGTATACTAATTTGGTAGCTCAATTTGTCTATTAATCAATATTGGACTGGGTTGATGGACAGATGGGAAAGGAAATCAGTTACAGTTTTGCTTCTCATGTCCTAAATTGTAACACACAAACCATGGAGCAAAAAAACAGACAAGGTACAAAGTCTCATGGTGTTCAATGCTCATCATGAGCTCAATGATAATGATGAGAGTCCAAGTATAGCAGCACTGTAATCAAAATAAATTACCAATTTCGGTGGGGGGCGACATATATGTAAATACATATATGCATGCAGGTTGGAACACGCACACTTTGGGTGTAATTAACAAAAAAGTGTTTAATGCGTACTCCGCATGCATGAACATAAGAGTGAAAAATACACAGGGAAACAGGAGTGAATTCCAACACAGCCTGAAGACAAGAATAGGAAAAATAGAGTGGAGAGGAAAAAGAAGAACTCCAGAAATTAATTGCCGCAGATTAACCATCCTGCATACATAGTATTTGGAAATGTACTTCCAATCAGAGTAAAACATACACAAATCCCAGACACAAGACCTCAAATTGAAGGTCTTGAAGAATTCCATATTTTCAATACTGTGCCATGCTTTAAAGGCCTACTGAAATGATTTTTTTAAATTTAAACGGGGATAGCAGATCCATTCTATGTGTCACACTTGATCATTTCGTGATATTGCCATATTTTTGCTGAAAGGATTTAGTAGAGAACATCGACGATGACGTTCGCCACTTTTGGTCGCTGATAAAAAAAGCCTTGCCTGTACCGGAAGTAGCGTGACTTCACAGGTTGAAAGGCTCCTCACATTTCCCCATTGTTTACACCAGCAGCGAGAGTGATTCAGACCGAGAAAGCGACGATTACCCCATTAATTTGAGCCAGGATGAAAGATTTGTGGATGAGGAACTTGAGAGTGAAGGACTAGAGTGCAGTGCAGGACGCATCTTTTTTCGCTCTGACCGTAACTTAGGTACAAGCTGGCTCATTGGATTCCACACTCTCTCCTTTTTCTATTGTGGATCACGGATTTGTATTTTAAACCACCTCAGATACTATATCCTCTTGAAAATGAGAGTCGAGAACGCGAAATGGACATTCACAGTGACTTTTATCTCTACGACAATACATCGGCGAAACACTTTAGCTACGGAGCTAACGTGATAGCATCGGGCTTAACTGCATATAGAAACTAAATAAATAAGCCCCTGACTGGAAGGAAAAACAAAAAATCAACAACACTATTAAACCATGGACCTGTAAATACACGGTTAATGTTTTCCAGCCTGGCGAAGCTTAACAATGCTGTTGCTAACGACGCCATTGAAGCTCACTTAGCAACGGTACCTCACAGAGCTATGCTAAAAACATTAGTTGTCCACCTACGCCAGCCAGCCCTCATCTGCTCATCAACACCCGTGCTCACCTGCGTTCCAGCGATCGACGGTGCTACGAAGGACTTCACCCGATCATCCGTGCGGTCGGCGGCTAGCGTCGGATAGCGCGTCTGCTATCCAAGTCAAAGTCCTCCTGCTTGTGTTGCTGGAGCCAGCCGCTAATACACCGATCCCACCTACAGCTTTCTTCTTTGCAGTCTTCATTGTTCATTAAACAAATTGCAAAAGATTCACCAACACAGATGTCCAGAATACTGTGGAATTTTGAGATGAAAAAAGAGCTTTTTGTATTGGATTCAATGGAGTCCGAATATTTCTGTTTCAACGATTGACGTCACGCGCATACGTCATCATACATAGACGTTTTCAACCGGAAATTTAGCGGGAAATTTAAAATTGCACTTTATAAGTTAACCCGGCCGTATTGGCATGTGTTGCAATGTTAAGATTTCATCATTGATTTATAAACTATCAGACTGCGTGGTCGGTAGTAGTGGGTTTCAGTAGGCCTTTAATGAAAGCCATTAGAGTTGCAGCTGTTAAAGTTCAACTTGTATAACGGAAGAGACATCCTTGTCGATATTTGGAGGGCTCAGAGATGCAAAGGAAGACAGTCTGAGGCTCACACTGTGTTTGATTCAACTTTAATACGGCGACACGCCATGCTCCCTTCCCCATTCTATGCCTGCCAGTCATCTCTACGGTGATGAACACAACTGCACCAGTGCAGCCTGTCACTCTGTCACTCAAATGCTTTAAAAGAACTTCATGTCACAATTCAAATGGAGCTGGGGAAAATTCCTGCTGTCTCTTTTGATTTTTCTGTCTAATCCCTCCTTTTATCTGGGCTCCAGGTTATCTCCCTGAAGTGGAAATCACATTTTAATTAGGTCTATCCTTAGTTAGCGGAGCTGCGTCACATCTCCCCGCCCTATATGCCTGCCCTATGGGTTTGCATGTCAGAGACTCTTAGTCCCCGCTCCTTGTCACAATCCAACATTTCCCGCATCTTGTGCCATCTTTTGATTCTTTAACGGCTCCATCTCTGCTCACAGGCGGGCTCTCCTGCTGCTGACAACAAAGAGTGCCCTTTGTGACTTAAACATGCATTCTGCAGCTGGGCAAAACATGGAATCAAAAATAGAAACTGAAATAAAAAACATGCAAATGTCACATACCCTAGGTACAGAATCATGTGGAAATAAATGCATCCACTGGATTGCCTTGCCTAAATGTAGGGTGTTAGTAAGAGTAATAATTAGCCAAATTAAGTACGTGTCCAACACAATGGTATTGCTAACTGCAAACATGTTTCCATCGGTAGAATAGTTTTAAGGAAAAATAAATCAACCTCCCCAAATTAGTAATTTAGAGGCTCATTAATCAAAGGTGTAGCTAAATCTTTTTCACTGACCAGAAAAGAGGGCACTAAAATCAGTAATGCTACCTCTTAAATCTGTGTTAAGCCCCAAAAGCAAGACCAAGCAGAGCTAAAACCATACATTACCGCAAATAAAATGGAAATGGAAGAGAGAGTGTAGGTGAGTGGCGAGATATGACCACGTAAAAATGTCTGTTCTGGAGAGGCAGCCCAATGTGAAAGCTATAATAACCAGAACCAAACCATGTGAATCAGTGTGTTACTGGACAGGGTATAGATAATGTTTGGCAGCCTAAGGCCATAAGATTGCTTTTTATGGCAGTCAGTTTACAGAAAGGAAAGCTTTGTCTATGAATGACTTTTAATGTTGACTGCTTTGATACGGAAAACCACATTTTTTTTGTTTGAAAGACACATGTGGCACCGAACTAAAAAAAAGATGCAATTTGGGTTCTAGTAACAAGGGGCTACTTATTTTGATCCCGGTGTTGTCTTCACAGATGCCATGGTTCAGATTTATTTAGAGGGCAAATGCTCCATTAGTTGGGCTTTTTAATTAGCACTCTGAAAAGAGGGTCATTAAGGATGCTTGACAGAAGACCCGCTGATGAGGAAGACAAAGCTAGATACCTCACACAAACACACTGTAGTTTCGCCTACACAAGCAACAAAACAGGTTAAAATCCAATAACAACTCATGCAGGTTGGCGGCAAACATGCCAACTCAACATCCTGCGTGTCACAGCACATTTCAACTCTAAAATTGCCAGAAAGCAAAACAAATCTCCCACAAATGTCCTCAAAACATACACAGAAAACTCCTAATGGGTCAATTTGCATTTAAATACATATTCATAGGGCGCACAGGAGAAATGAAGGGGGTGTTGTCATCGTACCGTTTTCAGGGTGTTCGTTCTCTCCAATGCTGCCATCTGGAGTGGTTCGCTCATAGTGGTCCTCAGGCAGGGTCAAGGGTCCCATGCGAGGGCCAGACGATGACTTGCTGCTGGGTGTCTCCGATTCCTCCAAGCCACTGTCATAGTAACTGTGCTGGGAGGCATCCTGCAGGTCCTGCACGGGGTTCGTGGTAGAGAAGGTCACTCGCCGGTGGGGATGCTAGAAAAACAGACAGAGCCATGAGAGACTTATTTTTAAGCAACACGTATCCTTTTGTTTATGTGCTCTACTGAGAAAACCAACAGGTAGTATTCCGGCAGTCATAGATGAAATACACTGTGTAAAGTATTGGTACATTTACAGGAACTGAAAATGTAAGACAATATCGTGTTGTTGCCCCCTTGGCAGCAGTAACAACTTACACTCCTCTGAGAAGTCAAGGTTTTGGAGAGTGAAACTTTTATACGAATGTCTCAACTCATGATTTATTGGCTAATTTAGTCAACTGAAAGGTTGCCTCACTATACTTTTATCAATTTTATATGTGCAAGAATAATGTCTGTTATTACATTACTCTCCCTTGGCAATTATGCTCTAAAAGTGACAGTCCAAGGTAGGGCTATTCAACTGGTGGCCCGGGCACTAAATTTGGCCCGGAAAGGCCACCATACCGGCCCCCAAGGGAGACAAACATTTTGCAGCAAATTCCTGTTGTATCGAGGAACTTGGACCAGTGTAAAAACATATTTCCTTGCATTGACATTTTGACCTTGCTAGCAAACATAGAACACTGAGGTCCAAACATGTAATTTACAAAACGGAGGAATTCCTCGAGGCAGCCTTTTCAGTCCTCTTTTTGGCAGTTCTATTTTTTTTCATAATGTGATTTATGAAACGGCAGCATAGTGGAACAGGGGTTAGTGCATGTGCCTCACAATACAAAGGTCCTGAGTTCAATCCCAGACTCGGGATCTTTCTGTGTGGAGTTTGCATGTTCACCCTGTGACTGCATGGGTTCCCTCCGGGTACTCCGGCTTCCTCCCACCTCCAAAGACATGCACCTGGGGATAGGTTGATTGGCAATACTAAATTGGCCCTAGTGTGTGAACGTGAGTGTGAATGTTGTCTGTCTATCTGTGTTGGCCCTGTGATGAGGTGGCGACTTGTCCAGGGTGTACACCGCCTTCCGCCCGACTGCAACTGAGATAGGCTCCAGCACCCCCCGCGACCCCGAAAGGGACAAGCAGTAGAAAATGGATGGATTTATGAAACTAAAGTGTTGCTGGAGCTTGTTTACTTCGGATGCAGTCAGTAGACATGTGTTCAACTTCTTTAGTTATACTAGTAGTGTTCCTTAAGGTTCCATTTTAGGACCTCTCTCTTTTTCATCATTTGGGCTTTTCAATTGGTGGCCTGTGAATTCAGTTAAAAAATATTCTGAAAAACAATAGAGATGACTGTTGACTAACTTTTTTCGTAGGGGGTCCTTAAAAACAGAAGAGTGCGCCTGTAACTAAAATGTCTACTGTAGAGTGATGCTGGTTCTCCGGAATGTGGAAAAAAAAAAATAATACTGAAGGGAGAAGTCTACCCCTGCAGTCCTTAGATTTCTGGAATTGTGGTCCCTAAAACAATTAAGATGAATATCCCTGGTCGTATACTGTTTATAGCAGTGGTTCTTAACCTTGTTGGAGGTAACGAACCCCACCAGTTTCTTATGCGCATTCCCTGAATCCTTCTTTAGTGAAAAAAAAATCTATATATTTTTTTCAAACTCAAGACAAAGTTATATGTTTTTGGTAACACTTTAGTATGGAGAACATATTCTAAGTAACAAAGACTTAATTTAGAGTTTTTTGGACACTAGGGGAACATATTCTAAGTAACAAAGACTTAATTTAGAGTTATTTGGTTAGAGTTAGGGTTAGAGGGTTAGGGCCAGGGTTAGGGTTAGGGTTATAATAAGGCCATGCCGATTAAGGCATTAATAAGTACTTAATAATGACTAGTTAAGAGCCAATATGTTACTAATTTGCATGTTAATAAGCAATTAATTAATGGTGAATATGTTCCCATACTAAAGTGTTACCATGTTTTTTTACTGGTGCACAAAATGAACCGTGTATGAACATCACCTTGTTCAAACAACAAAACCAACACAGTGCATAAAATCACAACAAATTACACACCTGCAAATCAGTGTGACTTCTGCTGTTGCCGTATCCGTAATACGCCGATAGGGAGAAGTTTTTAGTCGGGTGTGTCTTGACCTCCGCAGAACCCCTGAGCCCGACTCACCGAAATCCTAGGGTTCGATCGAACCCAGGTTAAGAACCACTGGTTTATAGTTTATGTGTGTCACTGTCGTACCTATGACGCTGTTTAAACTACAGGCCAAAGTGACCCACATCTGTTTGTTTTTTTAATCAAATTGTTTTTTGCTCACTGTTTACACTGCAACTAAAAATTTGATCTTTATCATACTTCAATGTAGGCCACATTGTAGCCCCAATGTGGCCGCAATGTCACTTGCATGCACAGTTCTATAAAGTGTAAACAAAGGAAGTTGACCGGTAGTAGATTTGTCAAAATGAGCTACCTCTTGTAAATGAAGAGGTGACTTGTCACTGGCGCTAAAAGTAAGTGATTATTTTATTACGGATTTTATTTGATATTTGAATCTGTGTTTTCGGAACTTAAGGCGTCATATTTTTGATGCAGCAGCAGTGTAAATTGATCGACACCGCTGGTAGGTTTTTTAGATGAAGCGGCTTATCCGGACAGAAGACCGGAATTCGTAAATGAGGAAGTCGCTACTGCACGAGAAAAGATGGACGCCCCAGATCAGCGTGTTCGTGGGTTTGTGCAGTGGCTGTTGTTTAGAGGAAGTAGGAAGATGATGGAAAATAACTGCAGGAGGAGGAAGAAGAAAATTGCAAAAAGGAAAGTGATCGTGCTGCGCACCCAAATGACTCAGCTCGCCCAAAGATGAAGTAGAAGTCACATTCAGGTCGCATTTCCGTTTAGACTGTAGTCACATTTGAAAAGATCGGACTTTGACTACCTCTTAATGTGGTCTGAATCTGATGCGAAAATTATCAGATTTGAAGCACTTTGGAGTGTTTAGAATGGTAAAAAAATATCAGATCTGTGTCTCTTGAGGGCAAAAAAATATTATTTTGTGTGCAGTGTAAATGGGGCCTATATGTCTTTTCTCTATAGTTAGGGACACGCTCCAGTTTCCTAATGACCCTTAACAAGACAAGCATTAGGAAATGGAAGTGACAGCCTTTGGTAACTTGAGATTGTACAAGTATATTAAAAAGTCTGTTATAGTATACACAAACAGCAAAAGTAATTGAGATAATAGCAATATGCATACATTATTAAACTACTTTCAATACATTTTCATTTCAAAATGCTGGGAGATTATGTTTATGTTATCAAAATGCAACTAGAACATGGTGACACTCACACTTGTGCACACACTCTCCAGACCTTCGTTTTCATCCCAGCTACACACAGAGCAAAGCTTTGTGACTTTTAACGGATAGCCAGTGGCTTCTTATCTACTCCCAACCACCCTTCCCTACATCTGGCACCGTTGCTTGGACTGTATCCATGTTTAAATACAGCTCTTGTTTCTGATCTTAGATTAGCACCAGCTATGTCTCAGGACTGCATTTTGTACAGTTAGAGGAAATATTCTGAAGACAATGTTTCCAATGACATACATATTAATGTGTGCTGCCTATGGAAAGCATAAGTATATCTTGGTATCGCATATTCTCTAATCAAAAATGATGGACAGGCTGTCTTTTCAAAACAACACACCCACTGAAAATCACATAACACCACCGCTAAATCAAGACTACAACATTCATTAAATATGATCTCAGCATGGTACATTCAACATGCAAATACCATTAAATGTATATATATATATACACATATATATAAATATACCGTATTTTCCGGACCAAAGGGCGCACTGCTGATGAATGGTCCATTTTTTATCTTTTTTCATATAAAAGGCGCACAGGATTATAGGGTGCATTAAAGGAGTCATATTATTATTTATTTTTTTCTAAATGTAAAACACTTCCTTGTGGTCGACATAACATGTAATGTTGGTTCTTTGGTCAAAATGTTGCATAGATTATGTTTTACAGATCATCTTCAAGTCGGTTTCAGACAGTCGCTTCCGGATGCACCGTTTTCTGGGCGGTCTTATTTTACGTGGCTCACCTTCGGCAGCGTCTTCTCCCCGTCATCTTTGTTGTAGCGGTGTAGCGTGCAAGGACGGGAGTAGAAAAAGTGTCAAAAGATGGAGCTAACTGTTTTAATGACATTCAGACTTTACTTAAATCAATAACGGAGCAGCATCACCTAATCCGGAAACAACAACAAAGCCGGAAATGTGTCCCATGAAAAACCATCGACCGGAACTCTGTAATAACTAAAGTTCCTTGGGTGAATAATGTAAAACTCGCTACACCGGTATGTTTTAGCACTTTCATGGCGAGTTTACTGACAGATATAAGTAGGAACTTTACACTACTTTATATTAGAAATGGCAACAGCGGAGGATGAATGTCCCATAACAAGAAGATAGAGAAAGAGAAGAAGCCTATCGACTACGTTGTCGGTACGGAATACAACGGCGTATGCGAGCAATTTTTCAGGATTTATGAAGATCCCAAATACAGATTAGCAGGTACCAGAAGGTAATAAACGTTGCTTTTGCATAATATTGCGAAACAAAGCACCAGATAATATGTCTTACCTTATACCAAACCTGGGCAAACTAAGGCCCGGGGGTCACATGCGGCCCGTTGAGCTTTTCAATCTGGCCCGCCGGACATTCCCAAATCATTTTTTTAGATCTTTATGATGGAAAGTGTAGCTGCCATTATGATGTGCAGTGATGTTTTCAAATGACCGTAAGTCTTGAACTATACAAAGTATTTCAATGGTTGGAATCTGTGCTTTTGCATTATATACTAGTTACTATGGTCATGTAATTAGTTACTATGGTCATTCAATTAGTTACTATGGTAATCTAATTAGTTAATATGGTCATCTAATTAGTTTCTATGGTAATGTAAGCCACGAGGCACCAAGCAGTGTGGGTGGGGAGCGTTTCCACAGAGTGTTTCTAGAGCCTGCAATGCGGGTGTCAGGGACAGACGTGGAAGGAGATTTTTACAACAAAGTTCTGCAATAAAACTGATATTATATCAGATTGTAGGTGGGTTTTTTTTACTGTTCACGTTCATATTTCGCCGTGATTGTTGCATTTTCGTTGTGTTTCGCTTGATTGTAAATGTAGATTGAGAAAGGGTGTGAGAAGTAAGAGAGGATCGACGTTCATATGTTGTCAATATTCAGTGTTTTATGCTTCATAGTTAATATTGTAAATCCCACATTATTGTCATGAACTTTCTGGGTGTCTCATTCAGTAGAAAATTAAAAATTCCATCCCGTTTTTTTAAGGTGGTCTGTCATAACGTTTTTAGCTTTAAATCAGACATTATTGTGAGGTTTTGTATTAGTGTTATGACCCAAACACATGTACTGTACAGCACATTTTCACAGCTTATGTGTGTGTGTGCGCATGCACATATTTATATATATATATATATATATATATATATATATATATATATATATATATATATATATATACAGTGTATATATATATATATATATATATATATATATATACAGTGTATATATATATATATATATATATATATATACAGTGTATATATATATATATATATATACAGTGTATATATATATATATATATATATATATATATATATATATATATATATATATATATATATATATATATATATATATATATATATATATATATATATATATATATATATACAGTGTATATATATATATATATATATATATATACAGTGTATATATATATATATATATATATATATATATATATATATATATATATACAGTGTATATATATATATATATATATATATATATATATATATATATACAGTGTATATATATATATATATATATATATATATATATATATATATATATATATATATATATATATATATATATATATACACTGTATATATATATATATATATATATATATACAGTGTATATATATATATATACAGTGTATATATATATAATATATATATATATATATATATATATATATATATATATATATATATATATATATATATATATATATATATATATATATACAGTGTATATATGTATATATAATATATATATATATATATATATATATATATATATATATATATATATATATATATATATATATATATATATATATATATATATACAATATATATATACATAGATAGATGGATATACCGGCCCCCAGACACGTTTTTTTCTCTAAATGTGGCCCCCGAGTCAAAATAAATGCCCAGGCCTGGTATAGAGGGAAAGATAAATGCAGCAATGTACAGAAACATCCTGGATGAAAATTAACGCTTCCCATCCAACCTGATGGAGCTTAAGAGGTGCTGCAAAGAAAATGGGGAAAGAAGAATGGGCGAAAGTACTGAATTACTGAAATTCCACGACAAAGTGAATTTGCAAACAGCTAAAATTATACACAAAGTAAACTATAACCTGCTACCCAAGAATATACAACAATTCTTCTCAAAAAAAGAGGAGAAATATAATCTTAGAGAAAAATGTTATTTAAAACATTTGTATGCACATACAACACTTAAGACCTTCAGTATGTCAGTATGTGGAATTAAAATATGGAATGGATTAAGCAAAGAAATCAAACAATGTACTAATATGAATTTGGCGGTATGGCGTAGTGGGTAGAGCGGCCGTGCCAGAAACCTGAGGGTTGCAGGTTCGCTCCCCGCCTCTTGACATCCAAATCGCTGCCTTTGTGTCCTTGGGCAGGACACTTTACCTCTACCCCCGGTGCTGCTCACACTGGTGAATGAATGATGAATGAAAGATAGGTGGTGGTCGGAGGGGCCGTAGGCGCAAACTGGCAATTTCGCTTCCGTCAGTCTACCCCAGGGCAGCTCTGGCTACAAATTACCACCACCATGTGTGAATGAATGATGGGTTCCCACTTTTCTGTGAGCGCTTTGAGTATCTAATAATAGAAACGCGTGATATAAAATCTAATTCATTATTATTATTATTATTATTATGATCCATTTCAAGAAACTCGTCAAACTTAAAGTGTTTACATAGTACAAAGAAGAAGAACCATAATAAACATTCTGAATTTATTTCATCCATCCATTCATATTCAAGATAATCTTACTCATCTCACCATATGAAATATAACTTACTTACTAATTATTATTTATTTATTTGTATTGTGATTACTTATGGAGTATATTGTGAATAAATTGAGAACAGGAAGTGAACAAAAGTTTTAGCAACTGTTATGTAAAGGAAAAAGGGTAGGATTAAATAAGCTCTGCTTCTTCCTACTCCTTTTCGAACATGTTGAAAAGAGAAACTGGAAATTGTGATGTATCATGTTGTATGCATGCATGTTTGAAATAAACTCAAACTCAAAGTTCCCAAAGATAGGTGTGCCAAGATTGTATTCAAAAAGACTTGAGGATGCATTTGCTTTTAAATGTGTATCAACAAAGTATTGAGCCAAGGCTGTGAATACTTATATACTTATATCATTTTTTTAGGTGTTTGAAAAAAAACTCTGTCTTATCCCCCTCTTGTCCCCACAATTTCCCCCTCTGTCTTCCTTTTTTTCTCTTTCTATCCCCTCCTGCTCCGGCCCGGCTGCACCAAATGATAATATAAATACATTTAATAAAGTCAAATACAAATAAGGCAACAAGAGAAGTATCCCACACTTCTCTTTTGTAAAGTAAATTTGTACAGCTGATATGGGCATCTACATCAACAATATGATTTGCCTGAGAAGCTGGACAGGACAACAAAAAAAAAAAAAGTGTTTTGAAGAAAATAATAAAAAATCACTTTGTAATTATGGGGTATTGTCTGTTTAATTTTGAGGCCATAAAGGGACAAGCTGTAGAAAATGGATGGATGGAAAATACATTTATTACATTTTGGAATAAGGCTGTAACATAACAAAATGTGGGAAAAAGTGAAGTGCTGTGAATACTTTCCAGATAAACTGTATCTGTTAAATGGGACCTCTGATGATTTTTCACTTTTCTGATCTATACTTGTAAGAATGTTGGATACTCTGGTTAAACAATGCCAAAGCATTAAATCATAAGGTCCATGTATTTGGGTGTGAGCTGGCACGCAGTTTTGGATGTCTCTTCCTGCTGAGTTTTTGCAGAAATACAAAATAAGTTAGGGTAAAATGTTATTATTTTCTAATTTTGGCAGGTGGACAAAAACACTGACATGTGACATGCAATGACATTAATGCTGATAAAAGCAGCATCTTTATGCAGCTCTGTATTGTTTAGAGAGTGTGCACGTGTACATAATGTTTGTGACCAGTAAAATCTATATAATGTGTATGAAGTTTGTTTTCAACCATGTCTGGAATAAAATAGCGGTGATGTTAATTTTCAAGATAGATATTTAACAATGTACATTTTCAGAAGATAAATGATCATGCCCACAGAGCGTGGGTATGATTTAATTTGCAATCTGGCAACGTCTCCTCAATCGGGTTACAACATGGGTTATAAATGTGGCTGGAGCAAAAGTATGTACAATTTACACCAAATCATATCCAATATGTATTATCTAGACCAGTAATTCTCAAACTGTAGTGCGTACGCGGGTTCCATCTATTGGTACGCCGAATAATCACTATTTACTCTTAAGTATTAATTATATTCAAACACAGTGTTGCTGTTCAAATTGTGTGTAATAGTACTGTGGCCAAAAATAATAAATATTATTCTTAAATAAAACATCTAGCTTTTTTTTAATGAATACTTAGCTCTACTATGCTACTGTGTTTTAATGTTGGTCATTATGGTGGTACTTGGAAAGCCAAGTGTTCTCTGAGGTTGTACTTTGTCAAAACAATTTGAGAACCACTGATCTAGACCACAAATAAGTGTTTTAAATGTATGATTAAATCATCATGTCCCCTTTAACATTATTATTCCAGATTTATATTCAAATGTTGTTCTGTACCTTTTTTTTTTATTTTTAAAAATGCTAGTGATTGGCACATTTATCCAAAAAAAAATCATCCAAATCCCCACATTAGCTTACTTTTCCACTACTTTTGAAGTTTAACAAAGCAGAAAAGGCAGGAAATATGACTGCAATTTAATGGAAAATGAATCTTTATGATCTCTACACTGGGGGGTTAGAACGAAAATGCATTGTAATTATGTAAGTATTTCCTTGTTACATGCTGATAAGATTTGATGAAGGAATACAAGTGAATGCATAAAGGAAATCTTGAAATCAATGGCTTGAGGAGGAACTGGGCGGCGAATAATAAATCATTCAAGATCACACCCTTTATCAAATTGAATGGATTGTAAATACAGTTAGGGGACCATTAAATTCTGCCTTCTAAAGTTCAGATTACTAATGGCGACTTGCAGCCGATCGACAACAGAAAGATGACTCTCTGCACTTGCACATGCAATCGAACTCCCCACCCCCACACCAGCGTATCTTGTAAAAGTCGGGAAAAGCACTGAGACAGCAGAACAGGTCTCCCTCTGCTGTACCAGTCAGCCAGATCGATACCACAAGTCTCTGCTTTCCACCGTGCAAACCACTTTTTTGGGTAAACAGAAATCACGCCAACCTTTCATACTTTCAGTGCATGCACGCCGGATATTGTATGGAGGAAATGCTTTCAGAGTGTCGGTAATTACTACGAACATTGTAATACAGTTAAATAGCTTTAAAATGTTTGTTGTTCATATCTGGCCTTCTCAACCGCTCATTTTTTTTCTCCCTCAGAGCACCGCTGCATTCCCCCATTTCTCATCTTTTTGGAGTTTTTAGTGTGCGTCATATTTTTTTTCTGCAAGCAGTGCTGCTACGTCGACATATATCAAATACTGTGTGCAATATAAAGCTGTCCTGGGCATATCAGTTACAGTTAAAAGGTATATTTTCAACTAAAAGTGGAGATTCCTGAGACTAAACAAAGGCTCCTTATAGTCTTTATGATTTGTATGCATGGTGCAGCAGCAAGTAAAGAGAGTGGCGGTTCATATGGGCCAAAAACAAGCGGCTCTTTCAGGGGTGGACGGTTGAAAAGTAATATTATTTGACACAATTATGATTTAGATGTCTTTCTCTCTTGGAATATTTACAAAATATAATTTTCCTAAATGCTCTCCAATACTATTTTTTTTGTGCTGTTTAATCAAACAGCCCGTGCAGATGGCCACACAATATGTATATGTCAGTGGTGCATTCTTAATTCAATGCTACGGATCAGAGACTATATGTGAAAGGGGCATTTAGTTGTTTCATTTAGTGGGTTCTTACTTAAACTTATCCTCAAGGCTTCACTCCAAAGAGTCTGCACGCTTCCAGGGTATGATAACTAGCAAAGGCTGCGGAGATGGGAAATAGATTCTCTTTTTAGACAGAACACAAATCCTTTGCCAGGCCTTGGGGCTACAGGGACATGGCAAGACAGAAGGATGGAAGGAGAGGCTGGACAGGAGTGTGGAGTTGGTCAGGCAGACAAAGACGGTGCTTTGGCTGCAGGGGACAAGCAGAAGGATTGGATTCTGGGGGACTGGAGGCGGTTGTGGGGGATTGTTTAGGCATTGTGGGTAGGAGTTAGAAGCTACGGGGCTGAGACTGTAAGAGGGAACATCTATCTGACAACTGAATTCATACCCTCTTTTAGATTGAGTTTAAATAATTTCATTGTGTGCATAATATTATGATCCAAAATCAGGTGGAAGGATTGCTTTTCACAACGGGGACTAAGACACATTTTGAAGTAGTAATAAACACCAATCATCCTCTACCTCCTACACAGATTGCGTTTAGAGAAACCCTGCCAGAAACTGCAGCCACTGCATTTCCATGAACACATTTATATTTCACAAAGCCAAAAATATCAACTGGCAACAATTTAATAAATTAATAAACTTTTGGATGCATTATTATTTTAGACAGAAGCTGACATCAAGTCAAATATAAACAAATAATCAGATATTTCAGTTTAACCACCTGATCAAACCTACTGCAGGGGTTTTTAACTTTTCCACTACAGAGGAGCCCGGGTCCACCTATATATTAACACTAAATTAGTACCGTGACAATAGTGCACTACGGCTTATAAGGCGCATTAAAGGGGTCATATTATGATAGTTTTCCTACATTTAAAACACTTCCTTGAGGTCTACATAACATGTAATGGTGGTTCTTTGGTCAAAATGTTGCAAAGATTATGTTTTATTGACCGTCTGTTCAGGATGCGCGTTTTGTGGACTTATTTACGTGACTCCACTTCAACAGC
Organism: Entelurus aequoreus; assembly: GCF_033978785.1. Lineage (NCBI taxonomy): Eukaryota > Metazoa > Chordata > Actinopteri > Syngnathiformes > Syngnathidae > Entelurus > Entelurus aequoreus. Next base: position 39,886,732 of record NC_084735.1, read on the forward strand.
GTCTTCTCCTCGTCATCTTTGTTTGACCGGTAATTTTTAGCGCTTCCATAGCGAGCTTACTGACAGATATAAGTTAGAACTGCAAGCTCCTTATATTAGAAATGGCAACAGCGGAGGAGGAATGCCCCACAGCAAGAGGATAGCTTATTAACTACACCACGGGCAACAATGACGGACGTGCGCAAATGTTCTGGACTTATGCAGATCCCAAATACACAACAACAGTTAGGTGAATTTTGGGGTCCTTATACACACACCATAATAATACCCATATGTGGTCTTGCTTGCTTACCGGTACTTGCTAGTTTCATTTATTGAACAGGTGTCAGCCTTCAGTCTACACATATCTCTTATGTGTGACTGCTGTCACACGTATCATTACACCATGTACCAAATACAATTAAGTTAAAGTTAAAGTACCAAATGATTGTCACACACACACTAGGTGTGGCACAATTATTCTCTGCATTTGACCCATCACCATTGATCACCCCCTGGGAGGTGAGGGGAGGCGTGAGCAGCAGCGGTGGCCGCGCCCGGGAATCATTTTTGGTGATTTAACCCCCAATTACAACCCTTGATGCTGAGTGTCAAGCAGGGAGGTAATGGGTCCCATTTTTATAGTCTTTGGTATGACTCGGCCGGGGTTTAAAACTCACAACCTACCGATCTCAAGGCGGACACTCTAACCACTAGGCCACTGAGTAGATGGATGTATATATATATCTATATATATCTATATATATCTATATATATCTAAATATATATATATATATATATATATATATATATATATATATATATATATATATATATATATATATATATATATATATATATATATATATATATATATATATATATATATATATATATATATATATAAGTCTGGGCTTCCCTGCTTAGGCTGCTGCCCCCGCGACCCGACCTCGGATAAGCGGAAGAAGATGGATGGATGGATGGATATATATATATATATATATGTATATATATATATATATATATATATATATATATATATATATATATATATATATATATATATATATATATATATATATATATATATATATATATATATATATATATATACAAACTATATATATATATATATTAGGGCTGTGAATCTGTGGGTGTCCCACGATTCGATTCAATATTTTCAATTCAACACGATTCTCGATTCAAAAAACAATTTTTTCCCAATTCAAAAGGATTCTCTATTCATTCAATAAATAGGATTTCAGCAGGATCTACCCCAGTCTGCTGACATGCAAGCAGAGTAGTATATTTTTGTAAAAAGCTTTTATAATTGTAAAGGACAATGTTTTATCAACTGATTGCAATAATGTTAATTTGTTTGAACTATTAAATGAACCAAAAATATGACTTGTTTTATCTTTGTGAAAATATTGGACACAGTGTGTTGTCAAGCTTATGAGATGCGATGCAAGTGTAAGCCACTGTGACACTATTGTTCTTTTTTTTAATTTTTTTTATAAATGTCTAATGATAATGTCAAAGAGAGATTTTTAATCACTGCTATGTTGAAATTGTAACTAATATTGATACTGTTGTTCATAATATTCATTTTGTTTCACTACTTTTGGTTTGTTCTGTGTCGTGTTTGTGTCTCCTCTCAATTGCTCTGTTTATTGCAGTTCTGAGTGTGGTCGGGTTTGGTTTTGGAATTGGATTGCATTGTTATGGTATCGCTGTGTATTGTTTTGTTGGATTGATCAATAAATAAATAAAAACAATAAAATAAAAAATACAAATAAAAAATCGATTTTTTTAAAAATGAGAATCGATTCTGAATCGCACAACGTGAGAGTCGCGATTTGAATTCGAATAGATTTTTTCCCACACCCCTAATATATATATATATATATATATATGTATATATACACACACACCGTATTTTTCAGATTATAAATCGCAGTTTTTTTCATAGTTTGGCCGTGGGTGCGGCATATACTCCGGAGCGATTTATGTGTGAAATTATTAACACATTACCGTAAAATATCAAATACTAGTATTTATCTCATTCGCGTAAGAGACGAAGCAAATGGCAGCAATCGTCACTCACACGTCAACCAATAAGAATTTGGCGGGGGAGGGTCGTGGCAGAAGTGCATTGTGGGATGCTAACTGCTATATGCTACTGCCGTAGCTATTAAAATGGATCACATCAACATTGGCGGTAACTTATAAAAACTGAGAAGGGCTGAACTAAAATGGCACCGAAAAGGAAATCATATACTGCAGATTACAAGCCGGACGTTGTGAAATATGCAGCAGAGAACGGCGATCGAGCAGCAGAAAGAAAGGAAACGGCGCACACCAGAGGCGACACCGGGGAGGAAGATTTCATCGGATTTAGCGATCGGGAGTGACAGATTGTTTGGTAAACGTATAGCATGTTCTATATGTTATAGTTATTTGAATGACTCTTGCCATGATGTGTTGCGTTAACATACCAGGCACATTCTCAGTTGGTTATTTATGCGTCATATAACGTACACTTATTCAGCCTGTTGTTCACTATTCTTTATTTATTTTAAATTGCCTTTCAAATGTATATTCTTGGTGTTGGATTTTATCAAATAAATTTCCCCCAATAATGCGACTTATACTCCAGTCCGACGTATATATGTTTTTTTCCAATATTTATTAACTGGAATGGACTTATGCTGTATTTAATTAAATATAAATGGATTGGTAATTTATTTTTGGTGACATCTAGTGGTCACAATATTTAATTAGGTTAAGCTATTGAGATTGGAGCAATATTGATATCGGATCAGGACACCCCTAGGAACTATGAAAACAATGAAACTTCGGTTTTTGTATTTTTTTGCAAAAATTTCCACCGGTTTTCGTATACCGTCTTGGTTGTCATTGTGCCTAACAAATCAATCATTTTGCTCTCGTATCATTCCGCGGACTCGAGTGACACAAAAAAATATCTTAATGCGTTTGTGACTCAATCATGCCGTGTTGTGTGAATCTGTGTTCATCATGTACAGTATCATTATCACAAAACTTGCCTGTTAGCATGCCCTCAACTCCTCACACTGGAGACCATTCACTCCCAACTCTGCCGCCTTTCTATTACATAATCACTCTCTAGTTTTTTCCTAGCAAACACAGTTACACATGCTTTGCTTTTTTATATACTACAACTACAAAATAAACCACCACGGGACCAAAGCAATCTGCAAGTGCCAAAACTTTGATAAAGAAGTTGAGAAAAACTACTGAATTTCAGAAATAACGCCTACGGAAGCACAGAGATGGTTCTGCTATCCACTCATCGCTGTCTTTGCCAAAAAGAATCATCCATAAAAAGGTAAACAGTATGTTATATGATCATTTATCCTTTTAATGTGTGATTCTAAAGTATTTTGCATGGTTTACTTCATATAAAACTATAATTATTCCTTATAAAATATGCTAATTGTGTTGTTACTATTTTTGGCTGATTGGAATACTGTAATTGGATTTACATTAATTCTTATGGAAACATTTGGTTTTCCTCAGACCTTTTGGAAGAGATTACATACCAAAAACGTAAGTATCACAGTGCTTTATTGGCATCGTACATTTTATTGTACTTTCAAGCCAGTTAAGGGATTTTTCACACTTTGTGAAGACTGTGATATGATATGATATGATAAAATGATGCAACATGCTAAGTAGATAGAAAATATACATTGAGGATCTTTAAAAAAAAAGTCCTGCTGATTCCATGAAAATGTTCATTGAACATTAAAAAGAGATTTTTATAGTAAATTTAAAGCATATTTAGTCAGTTTGATACATATGATCATTATAATATGCCATATTTTGCTTCACTGTCACAGTTACTTTCAAACAGACATAAAAAGTGGCCCCCTTAAGTACAAAAAAATATGTCACCTCAATCACTGATGTCAAACTGGATGTGATGCATAATGACATGCATTTAAATTCATTTTTCATCCAGACCATGGCTTGATCTTTTATTTTTTTTTACATGTAATTGAAGAAGCATGTTTCTGTGTTGTTTCAAATTCAACATTAACAGAATGGATGGACCTATGGTTATATTTAGTATGACAGTTTGGAATGTGTGTTTGCAGTGTAAGTGGAGATAGAGT